>NW_028163291.1:0-192500 GCF_964263955.1 Coregonus lavaretus | reverse complement strand
CTCCTGTTCTCTCCATTCACTGTCACTCTCCTGTTCTCTCCATTCACTGTCACTCTCCTGTTCTCTCCATCCACTGTCACTCTCCTGTTCTCTCCATTCACTGTCACTCTCCTGTTCTCTCCATTCACTGTCACTCTCCTGTTCTCTGCATTCACTGTCACTCTCCTGTTCTCTCCATTCTCTATCACTCTCCTGTTCTCTCCATTCACTGTCACTCCTGTTCTCTCCATTCACTGTCACTCTCCTGTTCTCTCCATTCACTGTCACTCCTGTTCTCTCCATTCACTGTCACTCTCCTGTTCTCTCCATTCACTGTCACTCTCCTGTTCTCTCCATTCTCTATCACTCTCATGTTCTCTCCATTCACTGTCACTCCTGTTCTCTCCATTCACTGTCACTCTCCTGTTCTCTCCATTCACTGTCACTCTCCTGTTCTCTCCATTCACTGTCACTCTCCTGTTCTCTCCATTCTCTGTCACTCTCCTGTTCTCTCCATTCACTGTCACTCTCCTGTTCTCTGCATTCACTGTCACTCTCCTGTTCTCTGCATTCACTGTCACTCTCCTGTTCTCTCATTCATTGTCACTCTCCTGTTCTCTCATTCATTGTCACTCTCCTGTTCTCTCATTCACTGTCACTCCTGTTCTCTCCATTCACTGTCACTCTCCTGTTCTCCCCATTCACTGTCACTCTCCTGTCACAAACCTCATTTGACTACTTATCTACATCAGCCATAGTCCCCCCTCCCCCTTGATGTGAGATGCTGTCTCATGCATAGTGATCATACTAAATTACTAGAGGGGCTATGACATGAACCCTCAAAGTTCCGGAATGGGGTGGAAATGGCAGCCATATTGGTCAGGGAGAAATCCAAACCAGTCTAATTGGAAGGAATGGCAGTAGAGGCATTATCCTGATTGTACATATGCAGGGAAGTAAAAGTAAGGCATGTGGATATATCAGAAATGGTGTAATAGAATTGTAATACAAAACTTTGTCATAAATACAATTTATATGGGTTTTATAAAACAATTTTTTATAAATAGCCTCTAAACTATATGTAAACAGACCATGAATGTCTAATTTTTTGTTTTCTTGGAAAGCTGTGAGTGCTATTACATGATATCACAGCACTGGCAAACCATGGTTGACCAACTCCCTGACCACAAGGGTTAATGTCCATTCTAGTATTCTAATTCCTAATTCTATTGTCTCACGACTCATACTTTCGCAATGCATCAGGCCAACTCCTAGTTCTCACGTCGGCATCCTTGCCGAAGGCTGCAATCAGAACAGCGCTCCGGGCGTTTAGTGCCATGCCTAACACCGTTCCTCTTTTGTCCTCTGGTGCCTCCAGCCCACAGACTGATTGCAGACACCTTGGGAGAGGAGAGGAGAGGAGGAAAAGGTCAAAGAGAGATTTAGAACTTTGGTCTTTTCTTTCCCAGACTCCCCTGTTACTACTAGGCTATAGCTGTTAGTACAAAAGACGTTCAGGCTCTTGGAGGAAAATTGAAGGCCAGTAACAAAGGATAACTAGCATACTAGAAATTCTAAAGTGACATTTTCAGACGTTTTTGTGCCCAGCTAAATGAATTGTGCTGTCATTTGTAAATAATAGTTGCCCTCCATGCCTCTCGCCATTCTCCCCTGGAGACGACGAATAGGTTGATTGTTTGTTCCCAACAGCAAAGCCATGGCAATTTAGAGCAGTGAATGGAAGATAGGGTGACAGAGATAACAATGTGAAGAACTCTCATCCCACGACACTTCACTCATCCACCTGTTAATGGAAACACACACAAACAAACACGCACACACGCGCACACACGCACACACACGCACACACACACACACACACACACACACACACACACACACACACACACACACACACACACACACACACACACACACACACACACACACACACACACACACACACACACACACACACACACCACCACCACCACCATGTCTGTCTCTCCCTGTAAATAACCTACATCTAACATCCAGAACAAACAAACACCTGTAGCGCATATTTATCTGGAGTCTGATGCTTTTAGCACCACTGTGTGTATTGTGACTTTACCTGACATTATAAATTAGACCTGACCATGTTAAATATTTGATCAAAGTTGTGCTGGCTGGCTGTCTTGAGTTTGATATAGTATCTCTAAGCTAATGGCTTGATAAAAGACTCCGATGGCAGCTCTCCTGCTGTATGTCAACTGAAGAGCTGTCATTTGCTTTTATTGCCCGTGTCCATTTTCCATTAATTTTAAATAAGGCTTTATTCACTTTGGGGCTGCTTTGGGAAGTGTGTTTGATGTTGTCTCCACCTCTCTCCAATTCAGACACACAGCCTGGCCTGAGAACCTATTGCTCATGTTTACAGCCGCCCGCTGACACTTATTTCCTAAACTAGTTTCAGAACTACTTCTACATTAGATGCAGTGCACTTGTTCCAGATATTGAAGAGACATTGTACGCCAACACATTTAGCAGGACTGGTAATCAATAGAGAGAGTCCACTAGTGTGGGTAGAGACTTCTAGAGTATTGACCGCAGGGGGAAAAGTTTCTGCCCTGCAGTCACTTACTTCCCTTTCTGGTACACTCCAACACAGGTTGTCATCTGGACCTCAGCATTCACTGGTCCTGGTCCGTCACTCACATTATTACTAGACACGATGGTCCTGGTCTGTCACTCACATTATTACTAGACATGATGGTCCTGGTCTGTCACTCACACTATAACTGGACACCCTGGTCCTGGTTTGTCACTCACACTATAAATGGACACCCTGGTCCTGGTCCGTCACTCACACTATAACTGGACAAGCAGGTCCTGGTCTGTCACTCACACTATAAATGGACACCCTGGTCCTGTTCCGTCACTCACACTATAACTGGACACCCTGGTCCTGGTCTGTTACTCACACTATAAATGGACACCCTGGTCCTGGTCTGTTACTCACACTATAAATGGACACCCTGGTCCTGGTCCGTCACTCACACTATAACTGGACACCCTGGTCCTGGTCCGTCACTCACACTATAACTGGACAAGCAGGTCCTGGTCTGTCACTCACACTATAAATGGACACCCTGGTCCTGTTCCGTCACTCACACTATAACTGGACACCCTGGTCCTGGTCTGTTACTCACACTATAAATGGACACCCTGGTCCTGGTCCGTCACTCACACTATAACTGGACAAGCTGGTCCTGGTCTGTTACTCACACTATAGCTGGAGGCACTGGGCTGCACTTCTTTAGTTTTCTATTCCAATTTAGTTTTCTATTCCAATGTAGTTTTCTATTCCAATCCAAGTTTCTGGCATTCGAGTCCAATGCAGTAGCTCCCTCTTCTCATAGACAAGCTGGTGAATAGGTTTGTGTACTGTAGAAAATAAAATACTGCCACCAGATATACTTCCCTCATAGGTAGATGCTTCCAGTTTAATATGCCATTTAGCAGACGCTTTTATCCAAAGTCATGCGTGCATACATTATTGTATTTTTTTGTGTATGGGTGGTCCCGGGGATCGAACCCACTCAGACTGAAGAAGTGTGTGAGAGTATGTGTGTGTGTTTGTGTGTGCGTGTGTGTGTGCCTAGCAGGCAGTGGAATATTTATATGGTGGGCTTGATTAAATACCAGCCTTATTCTCTGTGTATAATGAATGGAGCCACAGATGAGCAGAAGCAAACCCTGATAATTAAAAAGCAGTTTGTGGTAATCAGAGTGCACATGGACAACTTGCAGCCAAAAATAACCCCGAACACATAAACACACCATCATCTAGGGATCAGATATTACATTTGATTATAACCTGGGTGGTTCGAGCCCTGAATGCTGATTGGCTGACAGCCGTGGTATATCAGACCATATACTACTGGTATGACAAAACATTGGTAACAAGTTTATAATAGCAATAAGGCACCTCTGAGGTTTGTGGTATATGGCCAATATACTCACAGTCCTGGTCCATATGTGGCCAATATACCACGGCTAAGTGCTGTATCCAGGCACTCTGCATTGCGTCGCGCATAAGAACAGCCCTTAGCCATGGTATATTGGCCATATACCACACCCCCTCAGGCCTTATTGATTAATTATACCACATATGCAAAAGAAAATCAATACATCTGCTATGAATTTTGTAGCTGAGTGTCAAAGCACCCTAGCCTAAAATTATTTTGAACAACCTGGAACACTGTGAACTATAGTCTTGTGTCTATAGGGACATCCCTTGGGCTGGCACTGTGTACATATAGGTATTCCAGCCAGGTGTCTGTCTATGAAACAATATAATCTCTATGTACTTGGGAACTTTTGGAAAACTTGTGTCTGCTGTTGTTCCCTTATCATATGGGCCAGAGTGATTATGGTGTTGTGTTCAAAGTCAACTGAGATACAAGCATTGCAAATCCTTATTATTATACATTATACGGTTGTGGTGAGATGAGATGGTGTGTGTGTGTGAGTTTGTGTGTGTGTGCGTGTGTGTGTGCCTGTGTGTGTGAGTGTCTGAACTGAAGCAGGGCCTATATACGCTAACAATTCCCTGCAGAGTCCTTAGTGTTCTTTGTGTCTGTCAAAAGAGTTATATCAGGCTGACTAACACAATGAAGTCACTCAGGGAATAGATATAATGCATCCATATGTGAATGGTATTTCAATGCATTGTATTCTCTCTCTCTCTCTCTCTTTCTCTCGCTCGCTCGCTCTCTCAATTCAATTATATTTATTGGCATGGGAAACATGTTTATGTTGCCAAAGCAAGTGAAATAGATAATAAACAAAAGTTAAATAAACAATCCAGAAATGAACAGTAAACATTACACTCACAAAAGTTTCAAAAGAATAGAGACATTTCAAATGTTATATTATGGCTATGTACGGTGTTGTAACAATGTGCAAATAGTTGAAGTATGAAAGGGAAAATAAATCAACATAAATATGGGTTGTATTTACAACGGTGTTTTTGCTTCACTGGTTGCTCTTTTCTTGTGGCAACAGGTCACAAATATTGCTGCTGCGATGACACACTGTGGTATTTCACCCAATAGATACAGGAGTTTATTAAAATTGGATTTGTTTTTGAATTCTTTGTGGGTCTGTGTAATCTGAGGGAACTATGTGTCTCTAATATGGTCATACATTTGGCAGGAGGTTAGGAAGTGCAGCTCAGTTTACACCTCATTTTGTGGGCAGTGTGCACATAGCCTGTCTTCTCTTGAGAGCCAGGTCTGCCTACGGTGGCCTTTCTCAATAGCAAGGCTATGCTCACTGAGTCTGTACATAGTAAAGCTTTCACAGTGGTCTGGTATTCTGCCCTGTGTACTTTCTGTTTAGGGCCAAATAGAATTCCACTTTGCTTAGTTTTTTGGTTAGTTCTTTCCATTGTGTCAAGTAATTATCTTTTGCTGGCCTGGGGCTCTGTGGGGTCTGTTTGTGTCTGTGATCAGAGCCTCAAGACCAGCTTGCTGAGGGGACTCTTCTCTAGGTTCATCTCTCTGTCAGAGGAAGGTCCTAAAAATTGTCAAAGACTCCAACCACCCAGTCATAGACTGTTCTCTCTGCTACCGCACAGCAAGCCGTACCGGAGCGCCAAGTCTAGGTCCAAAAGGCTTCTTAACAGCTTCTACCCCCAAGCCACAGATCTTTTATGGATTTTGATAATTAGCGGGATTCGTCTTAATTCTGCTCTACATGCATTATTTGGTGTTTTACGTTGTACATGGAGGATGTTTTTGCAGAATTCTGCATGCAGAGTCTCAATGTGGTGTTTGTCCCATTTTGTGAATCTTGGTTGGTGAGAGGACCCCAGACCTCACATCCATATAGGGCAATAGAGTCTATAACTGATTCAAGTATTTTTATCCAGATCCTAATTGGGATGTCAAATGGTATGTTCCTTTTATTTTGTGTGCCTCTCATAGTCTGTTCTTGACTTGGGGATTGTGAAGAGACCTTTGGTGGCATGTCTTGTGGGGTATGCATGTGTGTTCGAGCTGTGTGCTAGTAGTTTAAACAGACACCTCAGTGTTTTCAGCATGTCAACACTTCTTACAAAAACATGTAATGATGACGTCAATCTCTCCTCCACTTCGAGCCATGAGAGATTTACATTCATATTATTAATGTTAGCTCTCTGTGTACATTTAAGGGCCAGCCATGCTGCCCTGTTCTGAGCCAATTGTAATTTTCCGAGGTCCCTCTTTGTGGCACCTGACCACACGACTGAACAGTAGTCCAGGTGCGACACAACTAGAGCCTGTAGGACCTGCCTTGTTGATAGTGTTGTTAAAAAGGCAGAGAATAGCTTTATTATGGACAGACTTCTCCTCATTTTAGCTACAGTTTTATCAACATGTTTTAACCATGACAGTTTATAATCCAGGGTTAATCCCAGCAATTTAGTCACCTCAACTTGCTCAATTTCCACATTATTCATTACAGGATTTAGTTGAGGTTTATGGTTTAGTGAATGATTTGTCCCAAATACAATGATTTTAGTTTTTGAAATATTTAGGACTAACTTATTCCTTGCCAACCATTCTAAAACTAACTGCAGCTCTTTGTTAAGTGTTGCAGTGATTTCACTCGCTGTAGTAGCTGACGTGTATAGTGTTGAGTCATCCGCATACATAGTCACACTGGCTTTACTCAAGGCCAGTGGCATGTCATTAGTAAAGATTGAAAAAAGTAAGGGGCCTAGACAGCTGCCCTGGGGAATTCCTGATTCTACATGTTGGTGAGGCTTCCATTAAAGAACACCCTCTGTGTTCTGTTAGACAGGTAACTATTTATCCACAATATAGCAGGGGGTGTAAAGCCATAACACATACGTTTTCCCATCAGCAGACTATGATCGATTACGTCAAAAGCCGCACTGAAGTCTAACAAAACATCTCCCACAATCTTTTTATCATCAATTTCTCTCAGCCAATCATCAGTCATTTGTGTAAGTGCTCTGCTTGTTGAATGTCCTTCCTTATAAGTGTGCTGAAAGTCTGTTGTCAATTTGTTTACAGTAAAATAGCATTGTATCTGGTTGTTATAATGAATTTCTAGGGTATCAAGTAATTCATGATGCAATAAGATATTTAACACTTAGCTGGGGAGTTCATATAAGTATTTAATAGGTACCATGGTTCGTTATAACAAACAGACACACGCTTCGCCTCTAGCTATTCCCAACTACTGAACAAAGACCATATCTCTCTTATATACCCTCTGTTACATGTTTCTTCAACCACATCTGGTAACCATCGGTGGGCACTCCCTTTGTCTGATGTTATTCCCTTTTCCCCCAAGTCAGTATATCATATCCATCAATCATTCTACCATAAACATCAGTAATCTCCCATGACATAATGGAATGCAGACTCACTTATCTGGCACCAAGTCACTTATCTACTAACTCTAACCTGGTTCACACAACACTATGAAAACATCATAACACTGGTGAAATACAATTTTTGCCTAAAGTTTACTAAGGGTTGGTAACGGGCTGTTTGGTCATCTGTTTGAGCCAGTAAAGGGGGCTTTACAATTCTTGGGTAGCGGAATTACTTTTGCTTCCCTCCAGGCCTCAGGGCACACATTTTCTGGTAGGCTTAGATTGAAGATATGGCAAATATCTTCAAGTCAGACTCTGGTGGCTTGTCATTGTTGATAGACAACAATACTTTTTTCACTTCTTCCACACTCACTTTACGCAAATCAAAATTACAATGATTGTCTTTCATTATTTGATCAGTAATACTTGGATGTGTAGTATCAGCGTTTGTTGCTGACATATCATGCCTAAGTTTGCTAATCTTGCCAATGAAAAAATCATTAAAGTAGTTGGCAATATCAGTGGGATATGTGATGAATGAGCCATCTGATTCAATGAATGAGTTTGCCTTTTTGCCCAAAATTTAATTTAAGGTGCTCCAAAGCTTTTTACAATCATTCTTTATGTCATTTACCTTCGTTTCATTGTGTAGTTTCTTCTTCTTTTTATTCAGTTTAGTCACATGATTTCTCAATTTGCAGTACGTTTGCCAATCGGTTGTGCAGCCAGACCTATTTGCCATTCCTTTTGCCACATCCCTCTCAACTATACAATTTTTCAATTCCTCATCAATCCATTTTAACGTTTTTACAGTAATTATCTTAATGGGTGCATGCTTATTAGTAACTGGGATAAGCAATTTCATAAATGTGTCAAGTGCAGTGTCTGGTTGCTCCTCATTACACACCACAGACCAACAAATATTCTTTACATCAACAACATAGGAATCACTACAAAACTTTGGTTTTCCTAGATATGGCTACTATATTGCGATCACTACATCCGATGGATTGGATACTGCTTTAAAGCCAATTTCAGCAGCATTAGTAAAGATGTGATCAACACATGTTGATGATTTCATTCCTGTGCTGTTTGTAACTACCCTGGTAGGTTGGCTGATAACCTGAACCAGGTTGCAGGCACTAGATACAGTTTGAAGCTTTCTCTTGAGTGGGCAGCCTAATGAAAGCCAGTCAATATTTACATCACCCAGAAAATATACCTCTGTTGATATCGCATACATTATCAAGCATTTCACACATGTAATCCAGATACTGACTGTTAGCACTTGGTGGTCTATAGCAACTTCCCACCAGAATGGGCTTTAGGTGAGGGAGATGAACCTGTAGCCATATTACTTCAACAGTATTTAACATGAGGTCCTCTCTAAGCTTTACAGGGATGTGGTTCTGAATATAAACGGCAACACCTCCACCTTTCACATTTCTGTATTTCCTGTAGATGTTATAACCATTTATTGCTACCACTGTATCATCAAAGGTATTATCGAAGTGAGTTTCAGAGATTGTCAGAATATGAATGTCAACTGTTACAAGCAAATTATTGATTTCATTAACCTTGTTTCTTAAGCTACATATGTTAACGTGGGCTATTTTTAGCACTTTTCTGGGATAGTTGATTATTTTCATTGCTTTACTGGGAAGCTAAGCAGAAGTAGACATGCTCATGTTATTTATGTTAGTGCAGGGTGAACTGCACACAGTGGACTTCCTACTATGGCACACTGCCTCAGTGCTAACAGCACTGATTACCACATACATTAGCTGTTGGATCAGCAGAGGCATTCAGGGCAGTAAGAGGGACGTTTGTTGGTGTCAAGCAGTGACCCAATCAGTTCTTTAAAATTCATCTTCAGCTGTTCTGAATCCCACATGAACTATGATAGACTCAATTTCCTGATGCCGGTTTAAAATGTTTGGGATCAGCTTATTGATGTCCTGTACTCGTGCTCCTGGATAGCACAAACATTTTGCTCCAGGGACTGAGACATTTCTCACCATTGAACTGCCCAATACAACGGCCGGAGAAGGGAATGAAGAAATCCGCCCCTTCCTAACCCTCACACAATTCTTTGAACCTTTCACAGGCCCACGAGAAGCAGGATAGCGTACGACCGCTGCTCTCTGCAATAGGTCCAGACCTGCCCCATCAGATCCAGAGAGAGGTAAAGGAGCCGAACTCGACGACAAAGCCGCTGCTGGAGTCAGCATAGTTGGAGTCAGCACCGCCGTCACATGCAATCCCAGCGATGAAGGAGCAGGTAGATCAAGCACCTGTGCAGCGAAGCTATTCCTTATGTCAATCTGCTCTGAACCTCTCGCAGTCACTCCCGTCCGCTTTGCAGCATGCTACTGCCTTCGGTTTCCACGACTTGTGACATTGGACCAGCACTGATTGGAGCAATCTTCTTGCTGTTCTCTGTCTACTTCACTACAGGATGGAGGAGGAGAAGCGGATGGAGACGATTTATTTGGCAGGCAAGTTCCAGGTAGCACAGGCCATTCTTTCGTTGTACACAGAGGATATTTTTGCAGAATTCTGCATGCAGAGTCTCAATTTGGTGTTTGTCCCATTTTGTGAATTCACGGTTGGTGAGCGGACCCCAGACCTCACAACCATAAAGGGCAATGGGTTCTATAACTGATTCAAGTATTTTTAGCCAGATCTTAATTGGTATGTCGAATTGTATGTTCCTTTTGATGGCATAGAAGGCCGTTCTTGCCTTGTCTCTCAGATCGTTCACAGCCTTGTGGAAGTTACCTGTGGTTCTGATGTTTAGGCCGAGGTAGGTATAGTTATTTGTGTACTCTAGGGCAACTGTGTCTAGATGGAATTTGTATTTGTGGTCCTGGCATCTGGACCTTTTTTGGAACACCATTATTTTCTGTCAGGGCCTAGGTCTGACAGAATCTGTGCAGGAGATCTAGGTGCTGCCTTAGGCCCTCTTTGGTTGGGGACAGAAGCACCAGTTCACAGGGAGTAATGCATTAATAATACACCCCTCAACCTGTGCGTGTGAGTGTGTATGTATGTGTGTGTGTGCACACCCCTGTGTGTCTGTGTTTGAGAGAGAGAGAGAGAGAGAGAGAGAGAGAGAGAGAGAGAGAGAGAGAGAGAGAGAGAGAGAGAGAGAGAGAGAGAGAGAGTGCACATGTGACGTAATAACGCACCCCTCACAACCCTCACACGTGCATGCATGTGTTTGTGTGTGTGTTCATCTTCATGGAATCCTCCCTCATGAATAAGTCCTGGCAACTGGACCTTTTTGGAACACCATTTTGTTTTACTGAGATTTACTGTCAGGGCCCAGGTCTGACCAAATCTGTGCAGAAGATCTCGGTGCTGCTGTACACCATCCTTGGTTGGGGACAGAAGCACCAGATCATTAGCGAATAGTAGACATTTGACTTCAGATTCTAGTAGGGTGAGGCCGGGTGCTGCAGACTAGTGCCCTCGCCAATTCGGAAGCACACAAACGCACGAACACAAGCACTTGCACACAGGCACACACACACACACACACACACAGACACACATGTGCACACAACAAGGTGTTAAACGACATAGAGAATGGTCAATTGATGGACAACAGACGAAGGACTGGCTACAGAAGTGTGCAAGGGGGAAGTATATACTTCTTCATCCGTATTGATTTATTGTGGTACTAGATGCTATCAGTCCTGGGCCAATATCAGTCTGGTTGTTATCAGTCAGTGTGAACCACTGAACACTACTACTTAGAATGCTGGAGCATGTTCCAGACCCTCCTTATGAATATTCATCAACGTGCTATGATCCTCCTGGGCCAATCAGAGGGGCTATTTTAAGCGAGCGTGTTTGGCAGGCGGCCGGTCTGTATCGCTATCCCTGTTTTATCATCTGAGGGTAAATGGATTCGGGACACACAGCGTTCAGAATGAGATATCTCCATCAGGCTTTGTCAGGAACTGAATGGGATTTGCTCACGTCAGGCAGTACGTGGTCAATATACAGGAGGGTACTCATTTTGTGTGTGGTTGTGACGTGTAGTCATGCATTGTTACAAAGCAGTACATCAGTAGTCATCAACCACGGTCCAGGAGAGCAGGCTTTTGGCAAGGCAGTACATTTAATTTCTGCAGTACAGCCACTAGCAGTGCACACAGAGCAGACTAACCACTGTACGATACAGAACAGAGGAGACACACATCCCAGTGGGCACACGCTGGTTGAATCAACGTTGTTTCCACGTACAGTGACTTGCGAAAGTATTCACCCCCCTTGGCATTTGTATCATTTGATTTACACAACATGCCTACCACTTTGAAGATGCAAAATATTTTTTGATGTGAAACAAACAAGAAATAATACAAAAAAACAGAAAACTTGAGCATGCATAACTATTCACCACCCCAAAGTCAATACTTTGTATAGCCACCTTTTGCAGCAATTACAGCTGCAAGTCTCTTGGGGTATGTCTCTATAAGCTTGTAGCCACTGGAATTTTTGCCCATTCTTCAAAGCAAAACTGCTCCAGCTCCTTCAAGTTGGATGGGTTCCGCTGGTGTACAGCAATCTTTAAGTCATACCACAGATTCTCAATTGGATTGAGGTCTGGGCTTTGACTAGGCCATTCCAAGACATTTAAATGTTTCCCCTTAAACCACTCGAGTGTTGCTTTAGCAGTATGCTTAGGGTCATTGTCCTGCTGGAAGGTGAACCTCTGTCCCAGTCTCAAATCTCTGGAAGACTGAAACAGGTTTCCCCTCAAGAATTTCCCTATATTTAACGTCATCCATAATTCCTTCAATTCTGACCAGTTTCCCAGTCCCTGGCGATGAAAACATCCCCACAGCATGATGCTGCCACCACCATGCTTCACTGTGGGGATGGTGTTTTTGGGGTGATGAGAGGTGTTGGGTTTGTGCCAGACATGGCGTTTTCCTTGATGGCCAAAAAGCTCAATTTTAGTCTCATCTGACCAGAGTACCTTCTTCCATATGTTTGGGGAGTCTCCCACATGCCTTTTGGCGAACACCAAACGTGTTTGCTTATTTTTTTCTTTAAGCAATGGATTTTTTCTGGCCACTCCTCCGTAAAGCCCAGCTCTGTGGAGTGTACGGCTTAAAGTGGTCCTATGGCCAGATACTCCAATCTCCGCTGTGGAGCTTTGCAGCTCCTTCAGGGTTATCTTTGGTCTCTTTGTTGCCTCTCTGATTAATGCCCTCCTTGCCTGGTCCGTGAGTTTTGGTGGGCGGCCCTCTCTTGGCAGGTTTGTTGTGGTGGCATATTCTTTCAATTTTTTAATAATGGTTTAATGGTGCTCCGTGGGATCTTCAAAGTTTTAGATATTTTTTTATAACCCAACGCTGATCTGTACTTCTCCACAACTTTGTCCCTGACCTGTTTGGAGGGCTCCTTGGTCTTCAAGGTGCGGCTTGCTTGGTGGTGCTCCTTGCTTAGTGGTGTTGCAGACATGTGACAGATCATGTGACACTTAGATTGCACACAGGTGGACTTTATTTAACTAATTATGTGACTTCTGAAGGTAAATGGTTGCACCAAATCTTATTTAGGGGCTTCATAGCAAAGAGGGTGAATACATTTGCACGCACCACTTTTCCGTTATTAATTTTTTAGGATTTTTTGAAACAAGTTATTTTTTTCATTTCATTTCACCAATTTGGACTATTTTGTGTATGTCCATTACATGAAATCCAAATAAAAATCCATCTAAATTACAGGTTGTAATGCAACAAAATAGGAAAAACGGGAAGGGGGATGAATACTTTTGCAAGGCACTGTAATTTCAATGAAATTACGTTGAACCAACGTGGAATAGACGTTGAATTGACCTCTGTGCCCAGTGTAATGGAGATTATATCTTCAGCAGGCATCTTGAATATGGAAGCATATTTCCAATTTTCTCAGTTTTGCAAACATGAGACGTATTTGATTTATTTGCCCGTTCTGTCCAGGTGTTGTATCCACTGACATGCAGGAGCAATATAATAAAGGTTAGTGAGAGGGGACCAACTACATTTCACCTCTTCTATAGTGACATTGCTGAAGGTAAATGAGAACACACACAACAAAGGGAGAGGAAAACAAGAGTACATTTTATTAGGAAGCTTTTTATGTTCCTGTATGTATAGCCATCGTAGACTGATAAACACACGCATGCATGCACGCAAACGCACACAGAGGCAGTTTTCAGAATAGGTGAAACAAAATTACAAATATGTAGAAGCCTCATTCAAGGACACACACACCTGAGATGGAGACAGCAGCTTGGGGCTGACTGACTGACTGACTGGCTGACTGGCTGACTGTGCTTGTATACTTACAGAGTCTGTGTGCAGATAAGAAATGGGACTTACAGGGAGTAATGCTTTAATAATACACTCCTCAACCTGTGTTTATTTTAGACAGGTCTAAGGAAACATGATATGAAGAAAATGAAGTCTGTTTCAGAAGAACAGAATAGCACAGTTGTCCTTATGTTAGACCATGAGTACATTTTATTGTTCCAGGATTCATCCAATGGCATTGAGGAGTATACCACCTCAGTCACCGGCTTCATCAATAAGTGCATCGACGACGTCGTCCCCACAGTGACCGTACGTACATATCCCAACCAGAAGCCATGGATTACAGGCAACATCCGCATCGAGCTAAAGGCTAGAGCTGCCGCTTTCAAGGAGCAGGACACTAATCCAGACGCTTATAAGAAATCCCGCTATGCCCTCAAACGAACCATCAAACAGGCAAAGCGTCAATACAGGACTAAGATTGAATCCTACTACACCGGCTCTGACGCTCGTCGGATGTGGCAGGGCTTGCAAACTATTTCGGACTACAAAGGGAAACCCAGCCCCGAGCTGCCCAGTGACGCAAGCATGCCAGACGAGCTAAGTGCCTTTTATGCTCGCTTCGAGGCAAGCAACACTGAAGCATGCATGAGAGCACCAGCTGTTCCGGACGACTGTGAGAAAGACCTTTAAACAGGTCAACATTCACAAGACTGCGGGGCAAGACGGATTACCAGGACGTTTACTCAGAGCATGTGCAGACCAACTGGCAAGTGTCTTCACTGATATTTTCAACCTCTCCCTGACAGAGTCTGTAATACCTTCATGTTTCAAGCAGACCACCATAGTCCCTGTGCCCAAGAAAGCGTTGGTAGCCATGAAGTGCTTTGAAAAGCTGGTCATGGCTCATATCAACACCATCATTCCGGAAACCCTGGTCCCAATCTCAATCACACTAAACACTGCCATTTCCCACCTGGACAAAAGTAACACCTATGTGAGAATGCTGTTCATTGACTACAGCTCAGCGTTCAACACCATAGTGCCCACAAAGCTCATCACTATCTAAGGACCCTGGGACTAAACACCTCACTCTGCAAATGGATCCTGGACTTCCTGACGGGCCGCCCCCAGGTGGTAAGGGTAGGCAACAACACATCTGCCACGCTGATCCTCAACATGGGGGCCCCTCAGAGGTGCGTGCTTAGTCCCTTCCTGTACTCCCTGTTCACCCACGATTGTGTGGCCAAGCACGACTCCAACACCCTCATTAAGTTTGCTGACGACACAACAGTGGTAGGCCTGATTACTGGCAATGATGAGACAGCCTATAGGGAGGAGGTCAGAGACTTGGAAGTGTGGTGCCAGGACAACAACCTCTCCCTCAACGTGAGCATGACAAAGGAGCTGATCGTGGACTACAGGAAAAGGTGGGCTGAACACGCCCCCATTCACATCGACGGGGCTGTAGTAGAGCGGGTTGAGAGTTTTAAGTTCCTTGGTGTCACCAACAAACTATCATGGTCCAAACACACCAAGACAGTCGTGAAGAGGGCACGACAACACCTTTTCCACCTCAGGAGACTGAAAAGATTTGGCATGGGTCCCCAGATCCTCAAAAAGTTCTACAGCTGCACCATCGAGAGCATCCTGACCGGTTGCATCACCGCCTGGTATGGCAACTGCTCGGCATCTGACCATAAGGTGCTACAGAGGGTAGTGCGTACGGCCCAGCACATCACTGGGGCCAAGCTTCCTGCCATTCAGGACCTATATACTAGGCGGTGTCAGAGGAAGGCCCAAAAAATTGTAAAAGACTACAGTCACCATAGTCATACTGTTCTCTCTGCTACCGCAAGGCAAGTGGTACCGGAGAGCCAAGTCTAGGTCCAAAAGGCTCCTTAACAGCTTCTACCCCCAAGCCATAAGACTGCTGAACAATTAATCAAATGGCCACCCGGACTATTTACATTGACCCCCCCCCCCCCCCACCTACATGTACAAATTACCTCTATTAATCTGTACCCCCGCACATTGACTTGGTACCGGTACCGCCTGTATACAGCCTCGTTATTGTTATTTGATTGTGTTACTTTTTACTTTAGTTTATTTAGTAAATATTTTCTTTACTCTATTCCTTGAACTGCATTGTTGGTTAAGGGCTTGTAAATTCTAAATTCCAAGCATCTGCCTCTAACCCTAGGAAGCTCTTTGCCACATTCTCCTCCCTGCTGAATCCCCCCCCCCCCCCCCCCCCCCCATTTTGAAAAGAAGGTTGACGACATCCGATCCTCGTTTGTTAAGTCAAATGACACTGCTGGTCCTGCTCACACTGCCCTACCCTATGCTTTGACTCTATCCCCTCCTCTCTTCTCCAGACCATCTCCGGTGACCTTCTCCCTTACCTCACCTCGCTGATCAACTCATCCTTGACCGCTGGCCATGTCCCTTCCGTCTTCAAGAGAGCGAGAGTTGCACCCCTTCTCAAAAAACCAACACTCGATCCCTCTGATGTCAACAACTACAGACCAGTATCCCTTCTTTCTTTTCTCTCCAAAACTCTTGAGCGTGCCGTCTTTAGCCAACTCTCTTGCTATCTCTCTCAGAATGACCTTCTTGATCCAAACCAGTCAGGTTTCAAGAATGGTCATTCAACTGAGACTGCTCTTCTCTGTGTCACGGAGGCTCTCCGCACTGCTAAAGCTAACTCTCTCTCCTCTGCTCTTGTCCTTCTAGACCTGTCTGCTGCCTTTGATACTGTGAACCATCAGATCCTCCTCTCCACCCTCTCCGAGCTGGGCATCTCCGGCGCGGCTCACTCTTGGATTGCGTCCTACCTGACCGGTCGCTCCTACCAAGTGGCGTGGCGAGAAGCTGTGTCCGCACCACGTGCTCTCACCACTGGTGTCCCCCAGGGCTCAGTTCTAGGCCCTCTCCTATTCTCGCTATGCACCAAGTCACTTGGCTCTGTCATATCCTCACATGGCCTCTCCTATCATTGCTACGCTGACGACACACAACTAATCTTCTCCTTTCCCCCTTCTGATAACCAGGTGGCGAATCGTATCTCTGCATGTCTGGCAGACATATCAGTATGGATGACAGATCACCACCTCAAGCTGAACCTTGGCAAGACGGAGCTGCTCTTCCTCCCGGGGAAGGACTGCCTGTTCCATGATCTCGCCATCACGGTTGACAACTCTGTTGTGTCCTCCTCCCAGAGTGCGAAGAGCCTTGGCGTGACCCTGGACAACACCCTGTCGTTCTCCGCTAACATCAAGGCGGTGACCCGATCCTGTAGGTTCATGCTCTACAACATTCGGAGAGTACGACCCTGCCTTACACAGGAAGCGGCACAGGTCCTAATCCAGGCACTTGTCATCTCCCGTCTGGATTACTGCAACTCGCTGTTGGCTGGGCTCCCTGCCTGTGCCATTAAACCCCTACAACTCATCCAGAATGCCGCAGGCCGTCTGGTGTTCAACCTTCCCAAGTTCTCTCACGTCACCCCGCTCCTCCGCACACTCCACTGGCTTCCAGTGAAGCTCGCATCTGCTACAAGACCATGGTGCTTGCCTACAGAGCTGTGAGGGGAACGGCACTTCCGTACCTTCAGGCTCTGATCAGTCCCTACACCCAAACGAGGGCAATTGCGTTCATCCACCTCTGGCCTGCTGGCTCCCCTGCCTCTGCGGAAGCATAGTTCCCGATCAGCCCAGTCAAAACTGTTCGCTGCTCTGGCACCCCAATGGTGGAACAAGCTCCCTCACGACGCCAGGACAGCGGAGTCACTCACCACCTTCCGGAGACATTTGAAACCCCACCTCTTTAAGGAATACCTGGGATAGGATAAAGTATCCTTCTACCCCCCCCCCTTACCCCAACCCAAACCCCAACCCTAAAAAAAAAAAAAAAAAAAAAACATTGTAAAGTGGTGATCCCACTGGCTATAAGGTGAATGCACTTCATTGTCAAATTTGACAAGCACTTGATAATGCCTCGAATTTCCCGGCAGCAAATACATAATTCACAAATGATAGGCTAATATTATCACCCATCAGACTATTCTTGGTTTAATCTTGTCTTTACATACAGTATACTAAATAATATGTGTGAAATGTTTTGATTTAGAATGGACCATTATCATGCACCTGTCTCGAAACAGGGGCAGGGTAAAATATACGTCATCTAGGCACTTAAAAGCGAATGGAGGATGCTATTCCTGTGGTTCATTTTCATGACATCTTGTTGTAAAGAGAAGCAATGTGAATAATATTAGGAAAGTTGAGAAATAAATATAGTAGGCCTAGCCTATAGAAAGCTGATGGAATCCTCCTCTTTTTAAAAGAGGCCATCACTCTGTTTTCTCATGCAATTGCATAGCCTATAGAAATGTTGCGCATCATGAGATCTTGGGCTCTCACTAAGTGTTTGATTAGATTTTCGAATACATTTGCATTGATGTCAGAGTGATTAGAGGACAATAGAGTGCTGAGTAGCAGGCAGTTAGCAAGTTTGTAGGCTACTAATGACCATCAGCAGCATCAGAGCTTAGAGAAGCCTAATTTCCTTGACTAAATGGTAATGTGGAATTTGACTGCCATTATGACTTGTAACCTCTGGTGTGGGGATAATACGGTCACCGTAACAGCCCTAGTTAGGGTTTATAGGAGAATTTTCAGACAGATAGAGAATTAGGGAAGAAGAATACAGGCTATCACGGTTTGTTTGGAGCTCCCAGTTTGCCCATGTGCCTGTTGTTTGACAGCTTGTAATTGCATGTTGTGTGGATGCTCTCTTATTCTGCCACCTGCCTTATCACTTTGAGCACGTTGCGAGTAGCGCTTGGCTATCAACACTGTGCTGGCCTGCTGTGGTCCCCAGTGGGGCTGAGTGTGTGTGTGAGTGTGTGTATTTGTGTGTGTCTGTACAGGATTACCCTGTAAGAAGAGGTGATACAACCATGCTTCA
Organism: Coregonus lavaretus; assembly: GCF_964263955.1. NCBI lineage: Eukaryota > Metazoa > Chordata > Actinopteri > Salmoniformes > Salmonidae > Coregonus > Coregonus lavaretus. The sequence goes on along the minus strand of NW_028163291.1, from coordinate 173,864 downwards.
CTGTTCAGAACACACAGAGCAAGGAAACACTCCACTTTATCATCACAGGAGAGAACTAATCCCAACAAGAAAATGTCAGCGCATGTGCCCATCTGCTGGAGCTCTCTCCTCTCTCTCTCTCTCTCTCTCTCTCTCTCTCTCTCTCTCTCTCCTCTCTCTCTCTCTCTCTCTCTCTCTCTCTCTCTCTCTCTCTCTCTCTCTCTCTCTCTCTCTCTCTCTCTCTGGCAATCACAGAGGTCAGACATTTCTTGTAGTTGGCCACCAGGTTCTAAGGAGGGATTTTGTTCCACTCCTCTTTGCAGATCTTCTCCAAGTCATTAAGGTTTCGAGGCTGACGTTTGGCACCTCAAACCTTCAGCTCCCTCCAACGATTTTCTATGGGATTAAGGTCTGGAGACTGGCTAGGCCACTCCAGGACCTTAATGTACTTCTTCTTGAGCCACTCCTTTGTTGCCTTGGCCATGTGTTTTGGGTCATTGTCATGCTGGAATACCCATCCACGACCCATTTTCAATGCCCTGGCTGAGGGAAGGAGGTTCTCACCCAAGATTTGACGGTACATAGCCCAGTCCATCGTCCCTTTGATGCGGTGAAGTGGTCCTGTCCCCTTAGCAGAAAAAGACCCCCAAAGCATAATGTTTCCACCTCCATGTTTGACGGTGGGGATGGTGTTCTTGGGGTCATAGGCAGCATTCCTCCTCCTCCAAACACGGCGAGTTGAGTTGATGCCATAGAGCTCCATTTTGGTCTCATCTGACCACAACACTTTCACCCAGTTCTCCTCTGAATCATTCAGATGTTCATTGGCAAACTTCAGACGGCCCTGTATATGTGCTTTCTTGAGCAGGGGGACCTTGTGGGCGCTGCAGGATTTCAGTCCTTCACGGAATAGTGTGTTACCAATTGTTTTCTTGGTGACTATGGTCCCAGCTGCCTTGAAATCATTGACAAGATCCTCCCGTGTAGTTCTGGGCTGATTCCTCACCGTTCTCATGATCATTGCAACTCCACGAGGTGAGATCTTGCATGGAACCCCAGGCCGAGGGAGATTGACAGTTCTTTTGTGTTTCTTCCTTTTGCGAATAATCACACCACTGTTGTCATCTTCTCACCAAGCTGCTTGGCGATGGTCTTGTAGCCCATTCCAGCCTTGTGTAGGTCTACAATCTTGTCCCTGACATCCTTGGAGAGCTCTTTGGTCTTGGCCATGGTGGAGAGTTTGGAATCTGATTGATTGCTTCTGTGGACAGGTGTCTTTTATACAGGTAACAAGCTGAGATTAGGAGCACTCCCTTTAAGAGTGTGCTCCTAATCTCAGCTCGTTACCTGTATAAAAGACACCTGGGAGCCAGAAATCTTTCTGATTGAGAGGGGGTCAAATATTTATTTCCCTCATTAAAATGCAAATCAATTTATAACATTTTTGACATGCGTTTTTCTGGATTTTTTTGTTGTTATAATGTCTCTCACTGTTCAAATAAACCTACCATTAAAATTATAGACTGACATTTCTTTGTCAGTGGGCAAACGTACAAAATCAGCAGGGGATCAAATACTTTTTTCCCTCACTGTATGTTGAAGAGGGTGGGGCTTAAACTGCATCCCTGTCTCACCCCACGGCCTGTGGAAAGAAATGTGTGTGTTTTTTGCCAATTTTAACTGCACACTTGTTGTTTGTGTACATGGATTTCATAATGTCGTATGTTTTTCCCCCAACCCTACTTTCCATCAATTTGTATAGCAGACCCTCATGCCAAATTGAGTCAAAAGCTTTTTTGAAATCAACAAAGCATGAGAAGACTGCCTTTGTTTTGGTTTGTTTGTTTGTCAATTAGGGTGTGCAGGGTCAATACATGGTCTGTTGTACGGTAATTTGGTAAAAAGCCAATTTCACATTTGCTCAGTACATTGTTTTCACTGAGGAAATTAACTAGTCTGTTGTTAATGATAATGCAGAGGATTTTCCCAAGGTTGCTGTTGACGCATATCCTACGGTAGTATTTGGGGTCAAATTTGTCTCCACTTTTGTGGATTGGGGTGATCAGTCCTTGGTTCCAAATATTGGGGACAATGCCAGAGCTAAGGATGATATTAAAGAGTTTAAGTATAGCCAATTGGAATTTGTGGTCTGTGTATTTTATCATTTCATTGAGGATACCATCAACACCACAGGCCTTTTTGGGTTGGAGGGTTTATATTTTGTCATGTAGTTCATTCAATGTAATTGGAGAATCCAATCCAATGGGTTCTGGTAGTCTTTAATAGTTGATTCTAAGATTTGCATTTGATCATGTATTTTTTTTGCTGTTTGTTCTTTGTTATAGGGCCAAAAAGATTGAAGAAGTGGTTTACCCATACATCTCCGTTTTGGATAGATAGCTCTTCGTGTTGTTTGTTTAGTGTTTTCCAATTTTCCCAGAAGTGGTTAGAGTCTATGGATTCTTCAATTACATTGAGCTGATTTCTGACATGCTGTTCCTTCTTTTTCCGTTGTGTATTTCTGTATTGTTTTAGTGATTCATCATTGTGAAGGCGTAGGCTCTGGTTTTCTGGGTCTCTATGTTTTTGGTTGGATAGGTTTCTCAATTTCAAACCATTTGTCACTGTTGTTACTTTTCTTCGGTTTTCTGTTAGAGATTTTTAGATTTGATAGGGAAGCTGAGAGGTCAAATATACTGTTTAGGTTTTCTACTGCCAAGTTTACACCTTCACTATTACAGTGGAACGTTTTGTCCAGGAAGTTGTCTAAAAGGGATTGAATTTGTTGTTGCCTAATTGTTTTTTGGTAGGTTTCGACACTGCTTTCCTTCCATCTATAGCATTTCATAATATTATTCAGTTCCTTTGGCTTTGATGCCTCATGATTGAGTATTTTTCTGTTCAAGTAGACTGTGATTTTGCTGTGGTCTGATAGGGGTGTCAGTGGGCTGACTGTGAACGCTCTGAGAGACTCTGGGTTGAGGTCAGTGATAAAGTAGTCTTCAGTACTACTGCCAAGAGATGAGCTATAGGTGTACCTACCATAGGAGTCCCCTCGAAGCCTACCATTGACTATGTACATGCCCAGCGTGCGACAAAGCTGCAGGAGTTGTGACCCGTTTTTGTTGGTTATGTTGTCGTAGTTGTGCCTAGGGGGGCATATGGGGGAGGGAATGCTGTCACCTCCAGGTAGGTGTTTGTCCCCCTGTGTGCTGAGGGTGTCAGGTTCTTGTCCAGTTCTGGCATTTAGGTTGCCACAGACTAGTACATGTCCCTGGTTCTGGAAATTATTGATTTCCTCCTCCAGGATGGAGAAGCTGTCTTCATTAAAGTATGGGGATTCTAGTGGGGGGATATAGGAAGCACACAGGAGGACATTTTTCTCTGTTAATTTTTCTGACATTTTTCTCTGATAATTTCCTTCTGAATTTCTAGCCAAATGTAATATGTTCATGTTTTGATTAATTTAATAGAGTGAGTTAGGTCTGCTCTATACCAAATTTGCATACCCCCTGAATCCCTTCCCTGTTTCACACCTGGTAGTTTGGTGGATGGTACTACCAGCTCTCTGTAACCTAGAGGGCAACCAGTGGGTCCGTCTCCACTAACCATGTTTCTTGTAGGATGACAATGTCTGTATTTCCGGATATTCCAGGATGAAATAGTGAAGGCTTTGTGTTCCATAAAGTGTCTAATGTTGTTGGTCGTGTGGTTTGGCCTCAGGCCAGTAATTGTGAGCAGAGCCTGCTGAGCATCTCGTACATGCCATTGGCTTGGGCTAGTGTAAGAGTGGGGGTTGGGCCTGTTTGCCTGCTCATGGCCTGGGTGTATGTGTGACTTTCATGTTGAGGCCATCTTTGCGGGAGTGGGGGGCATGGGGTGGGTAGGAGGGGCATGGTTGACTTGTGGGGGGGGGGGGGGGGGGGGTGTTAATTGGTGGGGGTGTGGATATGTCTGGTGGTGCTGTGGTCTGGATGTAGGTCCTCTCGGCGGGGGTCCTCTATGTGTAGGTCTGGGGGAGGGGGGATCCCGCAGGTCTGGGAGAGTGTCTCGCTGGTCTGGGCGGGGTGTCTGTTGATATGTTGCTACTGTGTGAGGTGGGAACTGCTGCCTTGTATAGGTGGACCTGGTCGTAAAGGCTGTTCAAGTCCAGGGTGGAGTGGTGGGCCAAGTAGACATTTGGTTTTGAGGCACAGTCACAGGAAATACTTGCATTTACCTGCTGTATGGTAGCAGGGTGGAAGTCTTTTCGTGGTAGCAGGGTTGAGATAACCACTTGTGTGTTTGGGAAAGTAGAAGAAGCTTTTTCTATCACTCCCTTGAGTGCTGAAGCCACCCTTTCCTGCTGTGTTCTCAGGTCGTTTGTGTCTGTGTGTATTATTATGTGGCTGGGTGATCCTAGTCGGTCCTCAGACAGAAGGTCTAGGGTGCATTGGGTGTGTGGACACCAGAGTTTAGACTCGGTGTGTTTGGGAAAAGGTTTATTTTCTTGTATGTATTTTCCGTTTCAGTCCATAAGGAGTACAATCTGTGGCTTGTGTATGTCCTCAGTGGGTGTGTGTGTGGGGGGGGGGGGGGGTGCTCAGAGGGGTTGGGATCCCCTGGGCTTGGGGTTCTTCATTTGTTTGTCTGGTTGTGATGTTGAGGCTATGGTCAGGGTATAGCGTTTACTGTTCTGCTGTGGTGTCGAGACTTTGGCCACGATCTGAGGTGGGCTGTTCTGCTGGCTTCTCTGCGTGGGTGGCCAGCTCTCTAATGGGTTGTTCTCTGTCACCCGTCATCGTTCTCACCCTCTCCTCCAGCACTCTGATCCTCTCCTATAGTTCTCTATTGTTCTCCTGCTCCTGCTCTTTCTCCTGTTGATGTTGTCTCACCACAGTCCAGAGTGCAGATATGTCTCTCTCCACCTCCAGCTTTCCAGGTCTAGTTAAGGGGGTGTTGTTGTGCTGAACTGTTGTCTGGGTCTGTGCTGACTGGAGTGTAATCACCTGCTGTTACAGCTCCACCTGCTTTACCTCCAGCTGAGGGAATGTATCCTTCATTTCAATGAGGGAGTAGTACTCTGTGCTGGGAAGTTGACTTTCCGCTTGGGGTTGCTCGTCTGTGGGGTTATTTAATGAAGAGGTCTGGTCTGACCCGCTCGGGGTTGGGGTATCTTTCTCAAGGGAGAGCTTCTCCTGCTGAGCTATTTATTTGATTAGGTGAAAGTCCAGCTGGAACTGTTTGGGGTTGCCCTGTACCAATACTGTTCCAGATTTATAGAGATGTATATTAGCTGACTCAGTCCTCGTTGTCTAGTATCCTGAGTTTCCACCCATCGCTAATACTCTTAACAGAGGGGTAGTGTGCTAGTATAGCACTGTGCCATGCCAGGGGATGGTCTGTGTGGAAGATAAGGTTGCTTATGTTCCCATTTTTATAAAAGTCAGCAAAAAGTGTATCTTGATTTCCCATAAGGAGCTTTAACTCTGAACAGCGGGAGGGTGCTTCTAAGGCCTCTCCATTTGGTTGGGGTAGACTGTGCGACTCTCCTGCCATTGTTGGGCACAAGGGCTTTGACACCTCTCACTTCAAATGTCAGTGCTAATTGAAATTGTATCTCTTTGTACTAGCAAGCTTGGTAGCCTTAGCATTCAGTCCTTACAAAGTAAAATATATCATTGTAATGTGTTTTTCTTCTTGGTTTTTGAAAGTAAAACAGCCAGACTAAACATTACTCACTCAGTTCCAGGTTGGATAGTGTTTTCAGGTTTCTGTTTGTTTGCCAGAGCATTTGCTGTATAGCTTGGGAATAGTGATCATTGGTAGTAGAAACCTTCCAGGTAATTCCGTCCAAAATCAGGTTGTAGGTTTGGTTTGGAATGAAGGTTATGTTGTGGAGGGTAGCATCCTGTGTATGTCCCTGCCAAAAAATCAAAGTCTAACTCTAAATCTATATTCTTTGTAAAAACATGCTGAAAAATGCAGGAGCAATGTATTTGAGCTCTCTCTCTCTCTCTCTCTCTCTCTCTCTCTCTCTCTCTCTCTCTCCCTCCCTCCCTCCCTCCCTCCCTCCCTCCCTCCCTCCTTCCTTCCTGACAGGCTGAGTGATTTTTTCCCCCTTCACAATGTTTTAGTCAAAATTAGAGTGTGTAGAGGGAAGGGGGCTAGGTGTCATTAGAGTGTCTAGAGGGAAGAGGGCTAGGGGTCATTAGAGTGTCTAGAGGGAAGGGGGCTAGGGGTCATTAGAGTGTCTAGAGGGAAGGGGGCTAGGGTCATTAGAGTGTCTAGAGAGAAGGGGGATAGGGATCATTAGAGTCTCTAGAGGGTAGAGGCTAGGGCTCATTAGAGTGTCTAAAGGGTAGGGGGATAGGGGTCATTAGAGTGTCTTTAGGTTAGGGGGCTAGGGGTCAATAGAGTGTCTAGAGGGATAGGGGCTAGGGGTCATTAGAGTGTCTACATAGAAGGGGGCTAGGGGTCATTAGAGTGTCTAGAGGGTAGAGGGCTAGGGGTCATTAGAGTGTCTAGAGGGAAGGGGAATAGGGATCATTAGAGTGTCTAGAGGGAAGGGGGCTAGGGGTCATTAGAGTGTCTAGAGGGTAGGGGGCTAGGGGTCATTAGAGTGTCTAGAGGGTAGGGGTCATTAGAGTGTCTAGAGGGAAGGGGGCTAGTGGTCATTAGAGTGTCTACAGAGAAGGGGGCTAGGGGTCATTAGAGTGTCTAGAGGGAAGGGGGCTAGGGGTCATTAGAGTGTCTACAGAGAAGGGGGCTAGGGGTCATTAGTGTGTCTAGAGAGAAGGGGGCTAGGAGTCATTAGAGTGTCTAGAGGGTAGGGGCCTAGGGGTCATTAGAGTGTCTAGAGGGAAGGGGGCTAGGGGTCATTAGAGTGTCTACAGAGAAGGAGGCTAGGGGTCATTAGAGTGTCTAGAGAGAAGGGGGCTAGGAGTCATTAGAGTGTCTAGAGGGAAGGGGGCAAGGGGTCATTAGAGTGTCTAGAGGGAAGGAGGCTAGGGGTTATTAGAGTGTCTAGAGAGAAGGGGGAGAGGGGTCATTATAGTGTCTAGAGGGTAGGGGTCATTAGAGTGTCTAGAGGGTAGAGGGCTAGGGGTCATTAGAGTGTCTAGAGGCTAGGGGGCTAGGGGTCATTAGAGTGTCTAGAAGAAGGGGGCTAGGGGTCATTAGACTGTCTTGAGGGAAGGGGCTAGGGGTCATTAGAGTGTCTAGAGGGAAGGGGGCTAGGGGTCATTAGAGTGTCTAGAGGGTAGGGGTCATTAGAGTGTCTAGAGGGAAGCGGTCATTAGAGTGTCTAGAGGGTAGGGGGCTAGGGGTCATTAGAGTGTCTAGAGGGAAGGGGTCTAGGGGTCAGTAGAGTGTCTAGAGGGTAGGGGTCATTAGAGTGTCTAGAGGTAAGGGGGCTAGGGGTCATTAGAGTGTCTAGAGGGAAGGGGGCTAGGGGTCATTAGAGTGTCTAGAGGGAAGGGGGCTAGGGGTCATTAGAGTGTCTAGAGGGTAGGGGTCATTAGAGTGTCTAGAGGGAAGCGGTCATTAGAGTGTCTAGAGGGTAGGGGGCTAGGGGTCATTAGAGTGTCTAGAGGGAAGGGGTCTAGGGGTCAGTAGAGTGTCTAGAGGGTAGGGGGCTAGGGGTCATTAGAGTGTCTAGAGGTAAGGGGGCTAGGGGTCATTAGAGTTTCTAGAGGGAAGGGGGCTAGGGGTCATTAGAGTGTCTAGAGGGAAGGGGGCTAGGGGTCATTAGAGTGTCTAGAGGGTAGGGGTCATTAGAGTGTCTAGAGGGAAGGGGTCATTAGAGTGTCTAGAGGGAAGGGGGCTAGGAACATTAGAGTGTCTAGAAGGTAGGGGGCTAGGGGTCATTAGAGTGTCTAGAGGGAAGGGGGCTAGGGGTCATTAGAGTGTCTAGAGGGAAGGGGGCTAGGGGTCATTAGAGTGTCTAGAGGGAAGGGGGCTAGGGGTCATTAGAGTGTCTAGAGGGTAGGGGTCATTAGAGTGTCTAGAGGGAAGCGGTCATTAGAGTGTCTAGAGGGAAGGGGGCTAGGAACATTAGAGTGTCTAGAGGGTAGGGGGCTAGGGGTCATTAGAGTGTCTAGAGGGAAGGGGGCTAGGAACATTAGAGTGTCTAGAGGGTAGGGGGCTAGGGGTCATTAGAGTGTCTAGAGGGAAGGGGGCTAGGGGTCAGTAGAGTGTCTAGAGGGTAGGGGGCTAGGGGTCATTAGAGTGTCTAGAGGGAAGGGGGCTAGGGGTCATTAGAGTGTCTAGAGGGTAGGGGGCTAAGGGTCATTAGAGTGTCTAGAGTGTAGGGGGCTAGGGGTCATTAGACTGTCTAGAGGGTAGGGGGCTAGGGGTCATTAGAGTGTCTAGAGGGTAGGGGGCTAGAGGTCATTAGAGTGTCTAGAGGGAAGGGGCTAGGGGTCATTAGAGAGTCTACTGAGAAGGGGGCTAGGGGTCATTAGAGTGTCTAGAGAGAAGGGGGCTAGGGGTCATGAGAGTGTCTAGAGGGTAGGGGGCTAGGGTTCATTAGAGTGTCTAGAGGGTAGGGGTCATTAGAGTGTCTAGAGGGTAGGGGGCTAGGGGTCATTAGAGTGTCTAGAGTGTAGTTGTCATTATGTTGTCTAGAGGGTAGGAGGCTAGGGGTCATTAGAGTGTCTAGATGGTAGGGGGCTAGGAGTCATTAGAGTGTCTAGGGGTCATTAGAGTGTCTAGAGGGAAGGGGGCTAGGGGTCATTAGAGTGTCTAGAGGTAGGGGGCATTAGAGTGTCTAGAGGGTAGGGGCCTAGGGGTCATTATAGTGTCCTTAGAGGTTAGGGGGCTATGGGTCATTAGACTGTCTAGAGGGTAGGGGTCATTAGAGTGTCTAGAGGGAAGGGGGCTAGGGGTCATTAGACTGTCTAGGGGGTAGGGGGCTAGGGGTCATTAGAGTGTCTAGAGGGTAGGGGGCTAGGGGTAATTAGAGTGTATAGAGGGTAGGGGGCAAGGGGTCATTAGAGTGTCTAGAGGGTAGGGGGCTAAGGGTCATTACAGTGTCTAGAAGGTAGGGGGCTAGAGGTCATTAGAGTGTCTAGAGGGAAGGGGGCTAGGAGTCAGTATAGTGTCTAGAGGGTAGGGGGCTAGGGGTCATTAGAGTGTCTAGAGGGAAGGGGGCTAGGGGTCATTAGAGTGTCTAGAGGGTAGGGGGCTAGGAGTCAGTATAGTGTCTAGAGGGTAGGGGGCTAGGGGTTATTAGAGTGTCTAGAGGGTAGGGGGCTAGGAGTCAGTATAGTGTCTAGAGGGTAGGGGGCTAGGGGTCATTAGAGTGTCTAGAGGGAAGGGGGCTAGGGGTCATTAGAGTGTCTACAGAGAAGGGGGCTAGGGGTCATTAGAGTGTCTAGAGAGAAGGGGGCTAGGGGTCATTAGAGTTTCTAGAGGGAAGGGGGCTAGGAGTCATTAGAGTGTCTAGAGGGAAGGGGGCTAGGGGTCATTAGAGTGTCTACAGAGAAGGGGGCTAGGGGTCATTAGAGTGTCTAGAGAGAAGGGGGCTAGGGGTCATTAGAGTTTCTAGAGGGAAGGGGGCTAGGGGTCATTAGAGTGTCTAGAGGGAAGGGGGCAAGGGGTCATTAGACTGTCTAGAGGGAAGGAGGCTAGGGGTTATTAGAGTGTCTAGAGAGAAGGGGGAGAGGGGTCATTATAGTGTCTAGAGGGTAGGGGTCATTAGAGTGTCTAGAGGGTAGAGGGTTGGGGTCATTAGAGTGTCTAGAGGCTAGGGGGCTAGGGGTCATTAGAGTGTCTAGAAGAAGGGGGCTAGGGGTCATTAGACTGTCTTGAGGGAAGGGGCTAGGGGTCAATAGAGTGTATAGAGGGTAGGGGACTATGGGTCATTAGAGTGTCTAGAGAGAAGGGGGCTAGGAGTCATTAGAGTGTCTAGGGGTCATTAGAGTGTCTAGAGGGAAGGGGTCATTAGAGTGTCTAGAGGTCATTAGAGAGTCTAGGGAGAAGGGGGCTAGGTGTCATTAGAGTGTGTAGAGGGTAGGGGGCTAGGGGGCATTAGAGTGTCTAGAGGGAAGGGGGCAAGGGGTCATTAGAGTGTCTAGAGGGAAGGGGACTATGGGTCATTAGAGTGTCTAGAGAGAAGGGGGCTAGGAGTCATTAGAGTGTCTAGGGGTCATTAGAGTGTCTAGGGAGAAGGGGGCTAGGGGTCATTAGAGTGTCTAGAGGGAAGGGGGCTAGGGGTCATTAGAGTGTCCTTAGAGGTTAGGGAGCTATGGGTCATTAGAGTGTCTAGAGGGTAGGGGGCTAGAGGTCATTAGAATGTCTAGAGGGTAGGGGGCTAGGGGTCATTAGAGTGTCTAGAGGGAAGGGGCTAGGGGTCATTAGAGAGTCTACTGAGAAGGGGGCTAGGGGTCATTAGAGTGTCTAGAGAGAAGGGGGCTAGGGGTCATGAGAGTGTCTAGAGGGTAGGGGGCTAGGGTTCATTAGAGTGTCTAGAGGGTAGGGGTCATTAGAGTGTCTAGAGGGTAGGGGGCTAGGGGTCATTAGAGTGTCTAGAGTGTAGTTGTCATTATGTTGTCTAGAGGGTAGGAGGCTAGGGGTCATTAGAGTATCTAGATGGTAGGGGGCTAGGAGTCATTAGAGTGTCTAGGGGTCATTAGAGTGTCTAGAGGGAAGGGGGCTAGGGGTCATTAGAGTGTTTAGAGGGTAGGGGGCATTAGAGTGTCTAGAGGGTAGGGGGCTAGGGGTCATTATAGTGTCCTTAGAGGTTAGGGGGCTATGGGTCATTAGACTGTCTAGAGGGTAGGGGTCATTAGAGTGTCTAGAGGGAAGGGGGCTAGGGGTCATTAGACTGTCTAGGGGGTAGGGGGCTAGGGGTCATTAGAGTGTCTAGAGGGTAGGGGGCTAGGGGTAATTAGAGTGTATAGAGGGTAGGGGGCTAGGGGTCATTAGAGTGTCTAGAGGGTAGGGGGCTAAGGGTCATTAGAGTGTCTAGAGGGTAGGGGGCTAGAGGTCATTAGAGTGTCTAGAGGGAAGGGGGCTAGGAGTCAGTATAGTGTCTAGAGGGTAGGGGGCTAGGGGTCATTAGAGTGTCTAGAGGGAAGGGGGCTAGGGGTCATTAGAGTGTCTAGAGGGTAGGGGGCTAGGAGTCAGTATAGTGTCTAGAGGGTAGGGGGCTAGGGGTCATTAGAGTGTCTAGAGGGTAGGGGGCTAGGAGTCAGTATAGTGTCTAGAGGGTAGGGGGCTAGGGGTCATTAGAGTGTCTAGAGGGAAGGGGGCTAGGGGTCATTAGAGTGTCTACAGAGAAGGGGGCTAGGGGTCATTAGAGTGTCTAGAGAGAAGGGGGCTAGGGGTCATTAGAGTTTCTAGAGGGAAGGGGGCTAGGAGTCATTAGAGTGTCTAGAGGGAAGGGGGCTAGGGGTCATTAGAGTGTCTACAGAGAAGGGGGCTAGGGGTCATTAGAGTGTCTAGAGAGAAGGGGGCTAGGGGTCATTAGAGTTTCTAGAGGGAAGGGGGCTAGGGGTCATTAGAGTGTCTAGAGGGAAGGGGGCAAGGGGTCATTAGACTGTCTAGAGGGAAGGAGGCTAGGGGTTATTAGAGTGTCTAGAGAGAAGGGGGAGAGGGGTCATTATAGTGTCTAGAGGGTAGGGGTCATTAGAGTGTCTAGAGGGTAGAGGGTTGGGGTCATTAGAGTGTCTAGAGGCTAGGGGGCTAGGGGTCATTAGAGTGTCTAGAAGAAGGGGGCTAGGGGTCATTAGACTGTCTTGAGGGAAGGGGCTAGGGGTCAATAGAGTGTATAGAGGGTAGGGGACTATGGGTCATTAGAGTGTCTAGAGAGAAGGGGGCTAGGAGTCATTAGAGTGTCTAGGGGTCATTAGAGTGTCTAGAGGGAAGGGGTCATTAGAGTGTCTAGAGGTCATTAGAGAGTCTAGGGAGAAGGGGGCTAGGTGTCATTAGAGTGTGTAGAGGGTAGGGGGCTAGGGGGCATTAGAGTGTCTAGAGGGAAGGGGGCTAGGGGTCATTAGAGTGTCTAGAGGGAAGGGGACTATGGGTCATTAGAGTGTCTAGAGAGAAGGGGGCTAGGAGTCATTAGAGTGTCTAGGGGTCATTAGAGTGTCTAGGGAGAAGGGGGCTAGGGGTCATTAGAGTGTCTAGAGGGAAGGGGGCTAGGGGTCATTAGAGTGTCCTTAGAGGTTAGGGGGCTATGGGTCATTAGACTGTCTAGAGGGTAGGGGTCATTAGAGTGTCTAGAGGGAAGGGGGCTAGGGGTAATTAGAGTGTATAGAGGGTAGGGGGCTAGGGGTCATTAGAGTGTCTAGAGGGTAGGGGGCTAAGGGTCATTAGAGTGTCTAGAGGGTAGGGGGCTAGAGGTCATTAGAGTGTCTAGAGGGAAGGGGGCTAGGAGTCAGTATAGTGTCTAGAGGGTAGGGGGCTAGGGGTCATTAGACTGTCTAGGGGGTAGGGGGCTAGGGGTCATTAGAGTGTCTAGAGGGTAGGGGGCTAGGGGTAATTAGAGTGTATAGAGGGTAGGGGGCTAGGGGTCATTAGAGTGTCTAGAGGGTAGGGGGCTAAGGGTCATTAGAGTGTCTAGAGGGTAGGGGGCTAGAGGTCATTAGAGTGTCTAGAGGGAAGGGGGCTAGGAGTCAGTATAGTGTCTAGAGGGTAGGGGGCTAGGGGTCATTAGAGTGTCTAGAGGGAAGGGGGCTAGGGGTCATTAGAGTGTCTAGAGGGTAGGGGGCTAGGAGTCAGTATAGTGTCTAGAGGGTAGGGGGCTAGGGGTCATTAGAGTGTCTAGAGGGTAGGGGGCTAGGAGTCAGTATAGTGTCTAGAGGGTAGGGGGCTAGGGGTCATTAGAGTGTCTAGAGGGAAGGGGGCTAGGGGTCATTAGAGTGTCTACAGAGAAGGGGGCTAGGGGTCATTAGAGTGTCTAGAGAGAAGGGGGCTAGGGGTCATTAGAGTTTCTAGAGGGAAGGGGGCTAGGAGTCATTAGAGTGTCTAGAGGGAAGGGGGCTAGGGGTCATTAGAGTGTCTACAGAGAAGGGGGCTAGGGGTCATTAGAGTGTCTAGAGAGAAGGGGGCTAGGGGTCATTAGAGTTTCTAGAGGGAAGGGGGCTAGGGGTCATTAGAGTGTCTAGAGGGAAGGGGGCAAGGGGTCATTAGACTGTCTAGAGGGAAGGAGGCTAGGGGTTATTAGAGTGTCTAGAGAGAAGGGGGAGAGGGGTCATTATAGTGTCTAGAGGGTAGGGGTCATTAGAGTGTCTAGAGGGTAGAGGGTTGGGGTCATTAGAGTGTCTAGAGGCTAGGGGGCTAGGGGTCATTAGAGTGTCTAGAAGAAGGGGGCTAGGGGTCATTAGACTGTCTTGAGGGAAGGGGCTAGGGGTCAATAGAGTGTATAGAGGGTAGGGGACTATGGGTCATTAGAGTGTCTAGAGAGAAGGGGGCTAGGAGTCATTAGAGTGTCTAGGGGTCATTAGAGTGTCTAGAGGGAAGGGGTCATTAGAGTGTCTAGAGGTCATTAGAGAGTCTAGGGAGAAGGGGGCTAGGTGTCATTAGAGTGTGTAGAGGGTAGGGGGCTAGGGGGCATTAGAGTGTCTAGAGGGAAGGGGGCTAGGGGTCATTAGAGTGTCTAGAGGGAAGGGGACTATGGGTCATTAGAGTGTCTAGAGAGAAGGGGGCTAGGAGTCATTAGAGTGTCTAGGGGTCATTAGAGTGTCTAGGGAGAAGGGGGCTAGGGGTCATTAGAGTGTCTAGAGGGAAGGGGGCTAGGGGTCATTAGAGTGTCCTTAGAGGTTAGGGAGCTATGTGTCATTAGAGTGTCTAGAGGGTAGGGGTCATTAGAGTGACTAGAGGGAAGGGGGCTAGGAGTCATTAGAGTGTCTAGAGGGTAGGGGGCTAGGGGTCATTAGAGTGTCTAGAGGCTAGGGGTCATTAGAGTGTCTAGAGTGTAGGGGGCTAGGGGTCATTAGACTGTCTAGAGGGTAGGGGGCTAGGGGTCATTAGAGTGTCTAGAGGGTAGGGGGCTAGGGGTCATTAGAGTGTCTAGAGGGAAGGGGGCTAGGGGTCATTAGAGTGTATAGAGGGTAGGGGACTATGGGTCATTAGAGTTTCTAGAGAGAAGGGGGCTAGGAGTCATTAGAGTGTCTAGGGGTCATTAGAGTGTCTAGGGAGAAGGGGGCTAGGGGTCATTAGAGTGTCTAGAGGGAAGGGGTCATTAGAGTATCTAGAGGGAAGGGGGCTAGGAACATTAGAGTGTCTAGAGGGTAGGGGGCTAGGGGTCATTAGAGTGTCTAGAGGGAAGGGGGCTAGGGGTCATTAGAGTGTCTAGAGTGTAGTTGTCATTATGTTGTCTAGAGGGTAGGAGGCTAGGGGTCATTAGAGTGTCTAGATGGTAGGGGGCTAGGAGTCATTAGAGTGTCTAGGGGTCATTAGAGTGTCTAGAGGGAAGGGGGCTAGGGGTCATTAGAGTGTCTAGAGGGTAGGGGGCATTAGAGTGTCTAGAGGGTAGGGGGCTAGGGGTCATTATAGTGTCCTTAGAGGTTAGGGGGCTATGGGTCATTAGAGTGTCTAGAGGCTAGGGGTCATTAGAGTGTCTAGAGTGTAGGGGGCTAGGGGTCATTAGACTGTCTAGAGGGTAGGGGGCTAGGGGTCATTAGAGTGTCTAGAGGGTAGGGGGCTAGGGGTAATTAGAGTGTATAGAGTGTAGGGGGCTAGGGGTCATTAGAGTGTCTAGAGGGTAGAGGGCTAGGGGTCATTAGAGTGTGTAGAGGGTAGGGGGCTAAGGCTCATTAGAGTGTCTAGAGGGTAGGGGGCTAGGGGTCATTAGAATGTCTAGAGGGTAGGGGGCTAGAGGTCATTAGAGTTTCTAGAGTGTAGGGGGCTAGGGGTCATTAGAGTGTGTAGAGGGTAGGGGGCTAAGGCTCATTAGAGTGTATAGAGGGTAGGGGGCTAGGGGTAATTAGAGTGTATAGAGTGTAGGGGGCTAGGGGTCATTAGAGTGTCTAGAGGGTAGGGGGCTAGAGGTCATTAGAGTTTCTAGAGTGTAGGGGGCTAGGGGTCATTAGAGTGTGTAGAGGGTAGGGGGCTAAGGCTCATTAGAGTGTCTAGAGGGAAGGGGCTAGGGGTCATTAGAGAGTCTACTGAGAAGGGGGCTAGGGGTCATTAGAGTGTCTAGAGAGAAGGGGGCTAGGGGTCATTAGAGTGTCTAGAGAGAAGGGGGCTAGGGGTCATTAGAGTGTCTAGAGTGTAGGGGGCTAGAGGTCATTAGAGTGTGTAGAGGGTAGGGGGCTAAGGCTCATTAGAGTGTCTAGAGGTCATTAGAGAGTCTAGGGAGAAGGGGGCTAGGTGTCATTAGAGTGTGTAGAGGGTAGGGGGCTAGGGGGCATTAGAGTGTCTAGAGGGAAGGGGGCTAGGGGTCATTAGAGTGTCTAGAGGGAAGGGGACTATGGGTCATTAGAGTGTCTAGAGAGAAGGGGGCTAGGAGTCATTAGAGTGTCTAGGGGTCATTAGAGTGTCTAGGGAGAAGGGGGCTAGGGGTCATTAGAGTGTCTAGAGGGAAGGGGGCTAGGGGTCATTAGAGTGTCCTTAGAGGTTAGGGAGCTATGGGTCATTAGAGTGTCTAGAGGGTAGGGGTCATTAGAGTGTCTAGAGGGAAGGGGGCTAGGAGTCATTAGAGTGTCTAGAGGGTAGGGGGCTAGGGGTCATTAGAGTGTCTAGAGGCTAGGGGTCATTAGAGTGTCTAGAGTGTAGGGGGCTAGGGGTCATTAGACTGTCTAGAGGGTAGGGGGCTAGGGGTCATTAGAGTGTCTAGAGGGTAGGGGGCTAGGGGTCATTAGAGTGTCTGTCCCTGCCTGTGCCATTAAACCCCTACAACTCATCCAGAATGCCGCAGCCCGTCTGGTGTTCAACCTTCCCAAGTTCTCTCACGTTACCCCCCTCCTCCGCACACTCCACTGGCTTCCAATTGAAGCTCGCATCCGCTACAAGACCATGGTGCTTGCCTTTGGAGCAGTGAGGGGAACGGCACCCCTGTACCTTCAGGCTCTGATCAGTCCCTACACCCAAACGAGGACATTGCGTTCATCCACCTCTGGCCTGCTGGCTCCCCTTCCTCTGCGGAAGCACAGCTCCCGCTCAGCCCAGTCAAAACTGTTCGCTGCTCTGGCACCCCAATGGTGGAACAAGCTCCCTCACGACGCCAGGACAGCGGAGTCACTCACCACCTTCCGGAGACATTTGAAACCCCACCTCTTTAAGGAATACCTGGGATAGGCTAAAGTATTCCTTCTAACCCCCCCCCCCAAATTGTAAAGTGGTTATCCCACTGGCTATAGGGTGAACGCACCAATTTGTGAGTCGCTCTGGCTAAGAGCGTCTGCTAAATGACGTTAATGTGCCCTTGAGCAAGGCACTTAACCCTAATTGCTCCTGTAAGTCGCTCTGGTTAAGAGCGTCTGCTAAATGACTAAAATGTAAAATGTAGAGGGAAGGGGGCTAGGGGTCATTAGAGTGTATAGAGGGTAGGGGACTATGGGTCATTAGAGTGTCTAGAGAGAAGGGGGCTAGGAGTCATTAGAGTGTCTAGGGGTCATTAGAGTGTCTAGGGAGAAGGGGGCTAGGGGTCATTAGAGTGTCTAGAGGGAAGGGGTCATTAGAGTGTCTAGAGGGAAGGGGGCTAGGAACATTAGAGTGTCTAGAGGGTAGGGGGCTAGGGGTCATTAGAGTGTCTAGAGGGAAGGGGGCTAGGGGTCATTAGAGTGTCTAGAGGGAAGGGGGCTAGGGGTCATTAGAGTGTCTAGAGGGAAGGGGGCTAGGGGTCATTAGAGTGTCTACAGGGTTGGGGGCTAGGGGTCATTAGAGTGTCTAGAGGGAAGGGGGCTAGGGGTCATTAGAGTGTCTAGAGGGTAGGGGTCATTAGAGTGTCTAGAGGGAAGCGGTCATTAGAGTGTCTAGAGGTTAGGGGGCTAGGGGTCATCAGAGTGTCTAGAGGGTAGGGGGCTAGGGGTCATTAGAGTGTCTAGAGGGTAGGGGGCTAGGGGTCATTAGAGTGTCTAGAGGGTAGGGGGCTAGGGTTCATTAGAGTGTCTAGAGGGTAGGGGTCATTAGAGTGTCTAGAGGGTAGGGGGCTAGGGGTCATTAGAGTGTCTACTGAGAAGGGGGCTAGGGGTCATTAGAGTGTCTAGAGAGAAGGGGGCTAGGGGTCATTAGAGTGTCTAGAGGGTAGGGGGCTAGGGTTCATTAGAGTGTCTAGAGGGTAGGGGTCATTAGAGTGTCTAGAGGGTAGGGGGCTAGGGGTCATTAGAGTGTCTAGAGTGTAGTTGTCATTATGTTGTCTAGAGGGTAGGAGGCTAGGGGTCATTAGAGTGTCTAGATGGTAGGGGGCTAGGAGTCATTAGAGTGTCTAGGGGTCATTAGAGTGTCTAGAGGGAAGGGGGCTAGGGGTCATTAGAGTGTCTAGAGGGTAGGGGGCATTAGAGTGTCTAGAGGGTAGGGGGCTAGGGGTCATTATAGTGTCCTTAGAGGTTAGGGGGCTATGGGTCATTAGAGTGTCTAGAGGCTAGGGGTCATTAGAGTGTCTAGAGTGTAGGGGGCTAGGTGTCATTAGACTGTCTAGAGGGTAGGGGGCTAGGGGTCATTAGAGTGTCTAGAGGGTAGGGGGCTAGGGGTAATTAGAGTGTATAGAGTGTAGGGGGCTAGGGGTCATTAGAGTGTCTAGAGGGTAGGGGGCTAGGGGTCATTAGAGTGTGTAGAGGGTAGGGGGCTAAGGCTCATTAGAGTGTCTAGAGGGTAGGGGGCTAGGGGTCATTAGAATGTCTAGAGGGTAGGGGGCTAGAGGTCATTAGAGTTTCTAGAGTGTAGGGGGCTAGGGGTCATTAGAGTGTGTAGAGGGTAGGGGGCTAAGGCTCATTAGAGTGTATAGAGGGTAGGGGGCTAGGGGTAATTAGAGTGTATAGAGTGTAGGGGGCTAGGGGTCATTAGAGTGTCTAGAGGGTAGGGGGCTAGGGGTCATTAGAGTGTGTAGAGGGTAGGGGGCTAGGGGTCATTAGAGTGTATAGAGTGTAGGGGGCTAGGGGTCATTAGAGTGTCTAGAGGGTAGGGGGCTAGGGGTCATTAGAGTGTATAGAGTGTAGGGGGCTAGAGGTCATTAGAGTTTCTAGAGTGTAGGGGGCTAGGGGTCATTAGAGTGTGTAGAGGGTAGGGGGCTAAGGCTCATTAGAGTGTCTAGAAGGAAGGGGCTAGGGGTCATTAGAGAGTCTACTGAGAAGGGGGCTAGGGGTCATTAGAGTGTCTAGAGAGAAGGGGGCTAGGGGTCATTAGAGTGTCTAGAGAGAAGGGGGCTAGGGGTCATTAGAGTGTCTAGAGTGTAGGGGGCTAGAGGTCATTAGAGTGTGTAGAGGGTAGGGGGCTAAGGCTCATTAGAGTGTCTAGAGGGAAGGGGCTAGGGGTCATTAGAGAGTCTACTGAGAAGGGGGCTAGGGGTCATTAGAGTGTCTAGAGAGAAGGGGGCTAGGGGTCATTAGAGTGTCTAGAGAGAAGGGGGCTAGGGGTCATTAGAGTGTCTAGAGGGTAGGGGGCTAGGGTTCATTAGAGTGTCTAGAGGGTAGGGGGCTAGGGGTCATTAGAGTGTCTAGAGTGTAGTGGTCATTATGTTGTCTAGAGGGTAGGAGGCTAGGGGTCATTAGAGTGTCTAGAGGGAAGGGGGCTAGGGGTCATCAGAGTGTCTAGAGGGTAGGGGGCTAGAGGTCATTAGAGTTTCTAGAGTGTAGGGGGCTAAGGCTCATTAGAGTGTCTAGAGGGAAGGGGCTAGGGGTCATTAGAGAGTCTACTGAGAAGGGGGCTAGGGGTCATTAGAGTGTCTAGAGAGAAGGGGGCTAGGGGTCATTAGAGTGTCTAGAGAGAAGGGGGCTAGGGGTCATTAGAGTGTCTAGAGGGTAGGGGGCTAGGGTTCATTAGAGTGTCTAGAGGGTAGGGGGCTAGGGGTCATTAGAGTGTCTAGAGTGTAGTGGTCATTATGTTGTCTAGAGGGTAGGAGGCTAGGGGTCATTAGAGTTTCTAGAGGGTAGGGGGCTAGGAGTCAGTAGAGTGTCTAGAGGGAAGGGGGCTAGGGGTCATTAGAGTGTCTAGAGGGAAGGGGGCTAGGGGTCATTAGAGTGTCTAGAGGGTAGGGGGCTAGGAGTCAGTAGAGTGTCTAGAGGGTAGGGGGCTAGGGGTCATTAGAGTGTCTAGAGGGTAGGGGGCTAGGGGTCATTAGAGTGTCTAGAGGGTAGGGGGCTAGAGGTCATTAGACTGTCTAGAGGGTAGGGGTCATTAGAGTGTCTAGAGTGTAGGGGTCATTACAGTGTCTAGAGGGTAGGGGGCTAGGGGTCATTAGAGTGTCTAGAGGGAAGGGGGCTAGGGATCATTATAGTGTCTAGAGGGAAGGGGGCTAGGGATCATTATAGTGTCTAGAGGGTAGGGGGCTTGGTTCATTGGACTGTCTAGAGGGAAGGGGGCTAGGGGTCATTAGAGTGTCTAGAGGGAAGGGGGCTAGGGGTCAATAGAGTGTATAGAGGGAAGGGGGCTAGGGGTCATTAGAGTGTCTAGAGGATGGGGGCTAGGGGTCATTAGAGTGTCTAGAGGGAAGGGGGGTAGGGGTCATTAGAGTGTCTAGAGGGAAGGGGGCTAGGGGTCATTAGAGTGTCTAGAGGGAAGGGGGCTAGGGGTCATTAGAGTGTCTAGAGGGAAGGGGGCTAGGGGTCATTAGAGTGTCTAGAGGGAAGGGGGCTAGGGGTCAATAGAGTGTCTAGAGGGAAGGTGCCTAGGGGTCATTAGAGTGTCTAGAGGTAAGGGGGCTAGGGGTCATTAGAGTGTCTAGAGGGAAGGGGGCTAGGGGTCAATAGAGTGTCTAGAGGTTAGGGGGCTAGGGGTCATTAGAGTGTCTAGAGAGAAGGGGGCTAGGGGTCAATAGAGTGTCTAAAGGGTAGGGGGCTAGAGGTCATTAGAGTGTCTAGAGGGAAGGTGCCTAGGGGTCATTAGAGTGTCTAGAGGGACGGGGGCTAGGGGTCATTAGAGTGTCTAGAGGGTAGGGGGCTAGGGGTCATTAGAGTGTCTAGAGGGTAGGAGGCTAGGGGTCATTAGAGTATCTAGAGGGAAGGGGGCTAGGGGTCATTAGAGTGTCTAGATGGTAGGAGGCTAGGGGTCATTAGAGTGTCTAGAGGGTAGGGGGCTAGGAGTCAGTAGAGTGTCTAGAGGGAAGGTGCCTAGGAGTCATTAGAGTGTCTAGAGGGTAGGGGGCTAGGGGTCATTAGAATGTCTAGAGGGTAGGAGGCTAGGGGTCATTAGAGTGTCTAGAGGGAAGGGGGCTAGGGGTCATTAGAGTGTCTAGAGGGTTGGAGGCTAGGGGTCATTAGAGTGTCTAGAGGGTAGGGGGCTAGGAGTCAGTAGAGTGTCTAGAGGGAAGGTGCCTAGGAGTCATTAGAGTGTCTAGAGGGAAGGGGGCTAGGGGTCAATAGAGTGTCTAGAGGGAAGGGGGCTAGGGGTCATCAGAGTGTCTAGAGGGAAGGGGGCTAGGGGGCTAGGGGTCATTAGAGTGTCTAGAGGGAAGGGGGCTAGGGGTCATTCGAGTGTCTAGAGGGAAGTGGGCTAGGGGTCAATAGAGTGTCTAGAGGGTAGGGGGCTAGGGGTCATTAGAGTGTCTAGAGGGTAAGGGGCTAGGGGTCATTAGAGTGTCTAGAGGGTAGGGGGCTAGGGGTCATTAGAGTGTCTAGAGGGAAGGGGGCTAGGGGTCATTAGAGTGTCCTTAGAGGTTAGGGAGCTATGGGTCATTAGAGTGTCTAGAGGGTAGGGGTCATTAGAGTGTCTAGAGGGAAGGGGGCTAGGAGTCATTAGAGTGTCTAGAGGGTAGGGGGCTAGGGGTCATTAGAGTGTCTAGAGGGTAGGGGGCTAGGGGTCATTAGAGTGTCTAGAGGGAAGGGGGCTAGGGGTCATTAGAGTGTATAGAGGGTAGGGGACTATGGGTCATTAGAGTGTCTAGAGAGAAGGGGGCTAGGAGTCATTAGAGTGTCTAGGGGTCATTAGAGTGTCTAGGGAGAAGGGGGCTAGGGGTCATTAGAGTGTCTACAGGGTAGGGGGCTAGGGGTCATTAGAGTGTCTAGAGGAAAGGGGGGTAGGGGTCATTAGAGTGTCTAGAGGGTAGGGGTCATTAGAGTGTCTAGATGGAAGGGGTCATTAGAGTATCTAGAGGGAAGGGGGCTAGGAACATTAGAGTGTCTAGAGGGTAGGGGGCTAGGGGTCATTAGAGTGTCTAGAGGGAAGGGGGCTAGGGGTCATTAGAGTGTCTAGAGGGAAGGGGGCTAGGGGTCATTAGAGTGTCTAGAGGGAGGGGGCTAGGGGTCATTAGAGTGTCTACAGGGTTGGGGGCTAGGGGTCATTAGAGTGTCTAGAGGGAAGGGGGCTAGGGGTCATTAGAGTGTCTAGAGGGAAGGGGGCTAGGGGTCATTAGAGTGTCTACAGGGTTGGGGGCTAGGGGTCATTAGAGTGTCTAGAGGGAAGGGGGCTAGGAACATTAGAGTGTCTAGAGGGTAGGGGGCTAGGGGTCATTAGAGTGTCTAGAGGGAAGGGGGCTAGGGGTCTTTAGAGTGTCTAGAGGGTAGGGGGCTAGGGGTCATTAGAGTGTCTAGAGGGTTGGGGGCTAGGGGTCATTAGAGTGTCTAGAGTGTAGGGGGCTAGGGGTCATTAGACTGTCTAGAGGGTAGGGGGCTAGGGGTCATTAGAGTGTCTAGAGGGTAGGGGGCTAGAGGTCATTAGAGTGTCTAGAGGGTAGGGGGCTAGGGGTCATTAGAGTGTCTAGAGGGAAGGGGCTAGGGGTCATTAGAGAGTCTACTGAGAAGGGGGCTAGGGGTCATTAGTGTCTAGAGAGAAGGGGGCTAGGGGTCATTAGAGTGTCTACTGAGAAGGGGGCTAGGGGTCATTAGTGTCTAGAGAGAAGGGGGCTAGGGGTCATTAGAGTGTCTAGAGGGAAGGGGCTAGGGGTCATTAGAGAGTCTACTGAGAAGGGGGCTAGGGGTCATTAGTGTCTAGAGAGAAGGGGGCTAGGGGTCATTAGAGTGTCTAGAGGGTAGGGGGCTAGGGTTCATTAGAGTGTCTAGAGGGTAGGGGTCATTAGAGTGTCTAGAGGGTAGGGGGCTAGGGGTCATTAGAGTGTCTAGAGTGTAGTTGTCATTATGTTGTCTAGAGGGTAGGAGGCTAGGGGTCATTAGAGTGTCTAGATGGTAGGGGCTAGGAGTCATTAGAGTGTCTAGGGGTCATTAGAGTGTCTAGAGGGAAGGGGGATAGGGGTCATTAGAGTGTCTAGAGGGTAGGGGGCATTAGAGTGTCTAGAGGGTAGGGGGCTAGGGGTCATTATAGTGTCCTTAGAGGTTAGGGGGCTATGGGTCATTAGAGTGTCTAGAGGGTAGGGGTCATTAGAGTGTCTAGAGGGAAGGGGGCTAGGAGTCATTAGAGTGTCTAGAGGCTAGGGGTCATTAGAGTGTCTAGAGTGTAGGGGGCTAGGGGTCATTAGACTGTCTAGAGGGTAGGGGGCTAGGGGTCATTAGAGTTTCTAGAGGGTAGGGGGCTAGGGGTCATTAGAGTGTATAGAGGGTAGGGGGCTAGGGGTCATTAGAGTGTCTAGAGGGTAGGGGGCTAGGGGTCATTAGAGTGTCTACAGGGTAGGGGGCTAGGGGTCATTAGAGTGTCTAGAGGGTAGGGGGCTAGGGGTCATTAGAGTGTATAGAGGGTAGGGGGCTAGGGGTCATTAGAGTGTCTAGAGTGTAGGGGGCTAGGGGTCATTAGAGAGTCTACTGAGAAGGGGGCTAGGGGTCATTAGAGTGTCTAGAGTGTAGGGGGCTAGGGGTCATTAGAGAGTCTACTGAGAAGGGGGCTAGGGGTCATTAGAGAGTCTACTGAGAAGGGGGCTAGGGGTCATTAGAGTGTCTAGAGAGAAGGGGGCTAGGGGTCATTAGAGTGTCTAGAGGGTAGGGGGCTAGGGGTCATTAGAGTGTCTAGAGGGTAGGGGGCTAGGAGTCAGTAGAGTGTCTAGAGGGTAGGGGGCTAGGGGTCATTAGAGTGTCTAGAGGGTAGGGGGCTAGGGGTCATTAGAGTGTCTAGAGGGAAGGGGGCTAGGGATCATTATAGTGTCTAGAGGGTAGGGGGCTTGGTTCATTGGACTGTCTAGAGGGAAGGGGGCTATGGGTCAATAGAGTGTATAGAGGGAAGGGGGCTAGGGGTCATTCGAGTGTCTAGAGGGAAGGGGGCTAGGGATCATTCGAGTGTCTAGAGGGAAGTGGGCTAGGGGTCATTAGAGTGTCTAGAGGGTAAGGGGCTAGGGGTCATTAGAGTGTCTAGAGAGAAGGGGGCTAGGGGTCATTAGAGTGTCTAGAGAGAAGGGGGCTAGGGGTCATTAGAGTGTCTAGAGAGAAGGGGGCTAGGGGTCATTAGAGTGTCTAGGGAGAAGGGGGCTAGGGGTCATTAGAGTGTCTAGAGGGAAGGGGGCTATGGGTCATTAGAGTGTCAAGAGGGTAGGGGGCATTAGAGTGTCTAGAGGGTAGGGGGCTAGGAGTCATTAGAGTGTCTAGAGGGTAGGGGGCTAGGGGTCATTAGAGTGTCTAGAGGCTAGGGGTCATTAGAGTGTCTAGAGGGTAGGGGGCTAGGGGTCATTAGAGTGTCTAGAGCAGGGGTGTCAAACGTACGGCCCGCGGGCCGGATCAGGCCCGCAAACTGGTTTAATCCGGCCCGCGAGATGATTTTGAGAAAAAAAATGTTTAGGTATAAAAATGCGCTGCAATTTTTCAATAAAATAAACTGCTGTTCCAATTGCGTCCACTGGATGGCGCAATAGCAATTGTGTTAAGCAAGCAAACTGTTTATACCGGGGCAGAGCAAGTAGGTCAAGCACGTGCAGCCAATGAGCTGCTTTGTTTTGCCCGCGATATTTATTACGGCTTCTACTTTTAACATTATGTGCTTTGGCACCCTCATTGCCCCAATATTTCTCTGTCAAAAAAGAGAAAAGTGGACGCAGAGTGCAGAGTGTTCCAAGAAAAATGGTCATCCTATTTAATCACAGAATTGAATGGGAAAGCTGTATGTTTGGTGTGTTCAGAGCATGTTGAAGTGCTGAAAGAATATAACCTTCGTCGCCACTATGTGAGTCTTCATGCCGACAAATATGACAACTTTCAAGGACAGCGGAGATGAGAGAAGGTGAATGAACTGTTGGCGGGTCTGAAGAAACAGCAGTCTGTGTTTACTCACAGCCGAGACATCAGTGACGCTGCAGTGAAAGCTAGCTACCTCATTGCTAATGAAATCGCAGTGGCTTCAAAACCATTTAGTGAGGGTGAATTTGTAAAAACATGCATGATGAAGGCAGCGGAGATTGTGTTCCCTGAAATGCGGCAGGCTTTTGCAAATATCAGCCTGACAAGAAACACAGTTGCAGACAGGATTTCCGATCTTTCAGTGGATTTGGACAGCCAGTTGAAGCAAAAAGTAAAGTCATTTATTGCGTTTTCGGTTGCAATTGATGAAAGCACGGACATTACAGATGTTGCACAACTGGCAATTTTTTCATCCGCGGAGTTGATGACACATTGACCGTCACCGAGGAGTTCGTGGAGTTGGTGCCGATGACAGATACAACGACAGCAGCTGATATTTTTACTGCACTCGTCGGCGCGCTGGACAGGGTCGGAGTGGACTGGTCCCGCGCTGTCAGCCTGGCTACAGATGGTGCGCCCTCAATGATCGGGAAAAAAGCAGGCGTTGTGACAAAGTTCAGAGAGAAAGTGCAATCTGCAAATGGAGGACGTGATTTTTTGACTTTTCACTGTATTTTGCACCAGGAGGCTTTGTGTTGCAAGTCATTAAAGATGGATAACGTCATGAAGGTGGTCATCCAAACTGTTAATTTCATCCGATCCAGAAGCCTGAATCACCGTCAGTTTGACAGCCTTCTCAGAGAGAAAGACCACATCTATGGCCTGCCATACCACACTGAGGTAAGATGGTTAAGCCGAGGTGCTGTGCTGAGGCGTTTCTTTGATTTACGAGAAGAAATTGAACAGTTCATGGAAGAAAAGGGCAAACCAGTGTTAGAATTTCATTCCGCAGAATGGATGCCGGACCTTGCATTTATGGTGGATGTTACAGAGCACCTGAATAACTTGAACAAACAGCTGCAAGGGCGCAACAAAGTTGTCACGCAGTATTATGACAGCATACGTTCTTTCAAGTTGAAGCTGTCATTGTGGGAGACGCAACTTGCCGGTGGTGATGCAGCTCACTTCCCCTGTCTGAAAAATGTGTGCGCGACCCAACATGTGGCAGACATGAAGCGGTTCAAAGATAAAATAACTGGACTGTTACGGGAGTTTGAGCAACGCTTTCAGATTTATGTTTATATGTTTTTATGTTGATGTGCTATTATTTTTAATTGATTTTATTTTATTTGTATATTTAACCTATTCTTGACTCTGTGGTTCTTGCACTTGTTTGGGGAACAGGATTTCATTATTTTTATCTACATTTCTGCCTGAGAAATGACACCCTGATATAGTTCTGTGATCTGTGAAACAGTTCTGTTAATCACTGAGGCATTGTGTGTTTGTGTGTTCTTTTTCTTTAGAATTTTCAAATAAACTTGACGTGTTTTATGATTAATAGTGATGTTGAGCTTGTACTATTTTGGACACATTGTCCTCAGGCTCCAGCTTTATGTTGTATGTTGATCGTATTAAAACAAAGAAAACAATCTGAAGTTGTAGTTTTTAAGTTATATATACCATGATTTTTCCGGTCCGGCCCACTTGGGAATAGATTTTCCTCCATGTGGCCCCTGAGCTAAAATGAGTTTGACACCCCTGGTCTAGAGGGTAGGGGGCTAGGGGTCATTAGAGTGTCTAGAGGGTAGGGGGCTAGGGGTCATTAGAGTGTCTAGAGGGTAGGGGGCTAGGGGTCATTAGAGTGTCTAGAGGGTAGAGGGCTAGGGGTCATTAGAGTGTCTAGAGGGTAGGGGGCTAGGGGTCATTAGAGTGTCTAGAGTGTAGGGGTCATTACAGTGTCTAGAGGGTAGGGGGCTAGGGGTCATTAGAGTGTCTAGAGGGTAGGGGGCTAGGGGTCATTACAGTGTCTAGAGGGTAGGAGGCTAGTGGTCATTAGAGTGTCTAGAGGGTAGGGGGCTAGGGGTCATTAGAGTATCTAGAGGGTAGGGGGCTAGGGGTCATTAGAGTGCCTAGAGGGTAGGGGGCTAGGAGTCAGTAGAGTGTCTAGAGGGTAGGGGGCTAGGGGTCATTAGAGTGTCTAGAGGGAAGGGGATAGGGGTCATTAGAGAGTCTACTGAGAAGGGGGCTAGGGGTCATTAGAGTGTCTAGAGAGAAGGGGGCTAGGGGTCATTAGAGAGTCTACTGAGAAGGGGGATAGGGGTCATTAGAGTGTCTAGAGGGAAGGGGGCTAGAGGTCATTAGAGTGTCTAGAGGGTAGGGGGCTAGGGGTCATCAGAGTGTCTAGAGGGTAGGGGGCTAGGGGTCATCAGAGTGTCTAGAGGGTAGGGGGCTAGAGGTCATTAGAGTGTGTAGAGGGTAGGGGGCTAGAGGTCATTAGAGTGTGTAGAGGGAAGGGGCTAGGGGTCATTAGAGAGTCTACTGAGAAGGGGGCTAGGGGTCATTAGAGTGTCTAGAGAGAAGGGGGCTAGGGGTCATTAGAGTGTCTAGAGGGTAGGGGTTTAGGGTTCATTAGAGTGTCTAGAGGGTAGGGGTCATTAGAGTGTCTAGAGTGTAGTGGTCATTATGTTGTCTAGAGGGTAGGGGGCTAGGGGTCATTAGAGTGTCTAGAGGGTAGGGGGCTAGGGGTCATTAGAGTGTCTAGAGGGAAGGGGGCTAGGGTGTCATTAGAGTGTCTAGTGGTCGAAGGCGCCGCATCGCAGTGCTAACTGTTCAACTAGAGATCCTGGTTCGAATCCAGGCTCTGTCGCAGCCGGCCGCGACCGGGAGACTCATGGGCGGCGCACAATTGGCCCAGCGTCGTCCAGGGTAGGGGAGGGAATGGCCGGCAGGGATGTAGCTCAGTTGATAGAGCATGGCGTTTGCAAAGCCAGGGTTGTGGGTTCATTTCCCAAGGGGGGCCAGTATAAAAAACAATAAAAAATATGTTTTCACTAACTGTAAGTCGCTCTGGATAAGAGCGTCTGCTAAATGACTAAAATGTAAATGTAAATGTAGAGTGTAGGGGTCATTATAGTGTCTAGAGGGTAGGAGGCTAGGGGTCATTAGAGTGTCTAGAGGGTAGGGGGCTAGGGGTCATTAGAGTGTCTAGAGGGTAGGGGGCTAGGGGTCATTAGAGTGTCTAGAGGGTAGGGGGCTAGGGGTCATTAGAGTGTCTAGAGGGTAGGGGGCTAGGGGTCATTAGAGTGTCTAGAGGGTAGGGGGCTAGGGGTCATTAGAGTGTCTAGAGTGTAGGGGGCTAGGGGTCATTAGAGTGTCTAGAGTGTAGGGGTCATTACAGTGCAGTGGCGGCTCCTGAAAAAATTCTCAGGAGGGGCAATTTTTCTGATGATTTAGGTGACCTACACACGTGCACGAGTCCGTGCACGCGATTCCAGATATCTTTACCTCTGAATAAACTGCCTTTATTATACCATATCCACCCTGTCCAAAGTCTCTACTTGGTCTCAGTTCTCCAGTAAACTTGTGATTATCAACAGTACACAACGGTAACAAACAATTGGGGGAACTCACGGGGCAGATAGTAACCACTTAAAAGGAAGCGATTCCCAAACCTTCCATAACAAAGCCATCACCTACAGAGAGATGAACTTGGAGAAGAGTCCCCTAAGTAAGCTTGTCCTGGGCCTCTGTTCACAAACACAAACAGACCCCACACAGCCCCAGGACAACAACAACAACAACAACAACAACACAATTAGACCCAACCAAATCATGAGAAAACAAAAAGAGAATTACTTGACACATTGGAAAGAACAAACAAAAAAACAGAGCAAACTAGAATGCTATTTGGCCCTAAACAGAGAGTACACAGTGGCAGAATACCTGACCACTGTGACTGACCCAAACTTAATGAAAGCTTTGACTATGTACAGACTCAGTGACCATAGCCTTGCTATTGAGAAAGGCCGCCGTAGGCAGACCTGGCTCTCAAGAGAAGACAGGCTATGTGCACACTGCCCACAAAATGAGGTGGAAACTGAGCTGCACTTCCTAACCTCCTGCCAAATGTATGACCATATTAGAGACACATATTTCCCTCAGATTACAGCGATCCACAAAGAATTCGAAAACAAACCCAATTTTGATAAACTCCCTTATCTACTGGGTGAAAAACCACAGTGTGCCATCACAGCTGCAAGATTTGTGACCTGTTGCCACAAGAAAAGGGCAACCAGTGAAGAACAAACACCATTGTAAATACAACCCATATTTATGTTTATTTATTTTCCCATTTGTACTTTAACTATTTGCACATTGTAACAACACTGTATATATACATAATATGACATTTGAAATGTCTTTATTCTTTTGAAACTTCTGAGTGTAATGTTTACTGTTAATATTTATTGTTTATTTCACTTTTGTTTACTATCTACTTCCCTTGCTTTGGCAATGTTAACACACGTTTCCCATGCCAATAAAGCCCTTAAATTGAATTGAATTGATAGTAAGGTCGCAATGACACAGAAAGCAGTTCAATGTCGGGGTACAGAGTCGCTCTCTTACCAGGATCGCGGTCCGCTCTGACCAGGGTGAAGGTGGCCGGCTCCACTTCTCTGTCCGGGACTCATCCAGCCAAGTCTCCCAGCTGTATTGGGATTCAGCTGCCAGCAGCGTTTTCATTATTTAGTCCGTTCGTAGCGGGTATGTACACGATCAACAAGATCAGTCCAAAACCAACCACTGGAAATCCATGGTTGGCAGAATGTTTGTAAACTAAGTCTACAAATTAAAAACATAAAATAACGCCGCACTGCAGGTCGCAACAGAGACGCTTCTAGCCGCCATTGTCTTAGTTACGTTCAACGTTACGTCACGTATGACGAAAGCGCGTAAGTGCAAGCCCACAGACACCCATAGAGAATGTATTGAAAGCTTTGAAATGTGAAAAAAATAGATTTTACATGACAGGCTATGAGAGACTTCTGGGCGATTTTCAACTTGACTGAAATCGCCCCAAAAACGGGCGGGGCCATTTGAAGCACGACTTTAGCCTGATTTGACATTTAGTGGCTGGCAGATCAGACGTGAACACTGATAACTGCTGTTGCCGTGATATAATTGATTAGAAAAAAAATCCCTTCCATTTCCCGTTTGGCAGTGCGTCGCCCATATCGCCCTATTGAACAAGCCGTCCCTGTTACAGTGTCTAGAGGGTAGGAGGCTAGTGGTCATTAGAGTATCTAGAGGGTAGGGGGCTAGGGGTCATTAGAGTGCCTAGAGGGTAGGGGGCTAGGAGTCAGTAGAGTGTCTAGAGGGTAGGGGGCTAGGGGTCATTAGAGTGTCTAGAGGGAAGGGGGCTAGGGGTCATTAGAGAGTCTACTGAGAAGGGGGATAGGGGTCATTAGAGAGTCTACTGAGAAGGGGGCTAGGGGTCATTAGAGTGTCTAGAGAGAAGGGGGCTAGGGGTCATTAGAGAGTCTACTGAGAAGGGGGATAGGGGTCATTAGAGTGTCTAGAGGGAAGGGGGCTAGGGGTCATTAGAGAGTCTACTGAGAAGGGGGCTAGGGGTCATTAGAGTGTCTAGAGGGTAGGGGGCTAGGGGTCATTAGAGTATCTAGAGGGTAGGGGGCTAGGGGTCATCAGAGTGTCTAGAGTGTAGGGGTCATTAGACTGTCTAGAGGGTAGGGAGCTATGGGTCATTAGAGTGTCTAGAGTGTAGGGGTCATCAGAGTGTCTAGAGGGTAGGGGGCTAGAGGTCATTAGAGTATGTAGAGGGTAGGGGGCTAAGGGTCAATTGAGTGTCTAGAGGGAAGGGGCTAGGGGTCATTAGAGAGTCTACTGAGAAGGGGGCTAGGGGTCATTAGAGTGTCTAGAGAGAAGGGGGCTAGGGGTCATTAGAGTGTCTAGAGGGTAGGGGGTTAGGGTTCATTAGAGTGTCTAGAGGGTAGGGGTCATTAGAGTGTCTAGAGAGTAGGGGGCTAGGGGTCATTAGAGTGTCTAGAGTGTAGTGGTCATTATGTTGTCTAGAGGGTAGGAGGCTAGGGGTCATTAGAGTGTCTAGAGGGTAGGGGGCTAGGGGTCATTAGAGTGTCTAGAGGGTAGGGGGCTAGGGGTCATTAGAGTGTCTAGAGGGTAGGGGGCTAGGGGTCATTAGAGTGTCTAGAGGGAAGGGGGCTAGGGTGTCATTAGAGTGTCTAGTGGTCTAAGGCGCCGCATTGCAGTGCTAACTGTGCAACTAGAGATCCTGGTTCGAATCCAGGCTCTGTCGCAGCCGGCCGCGACCGGGAGACTCATGGGCGGCGCACAATTGGCCCAGCGTCGTCCAGGGTAGGGGAGGGAATGGCCGGCAGGGATGTAGCTCAGTTGATAGAGCATGGCGTTTGCAAAGCCAGGGTTGTGGGTTCATTTCCCAAGGGGGGCCAGTATAAAAAAAAAAAAAAAAATATGTTTTCACTAACTGTAAGTCGCTCTGGATAAGAGCGTCTGCTAAATGACTAAAATGTAAATGTAAATGTAGAGTGTAGGGGTCATTATAGTGTCTAGAGGGTAGGAGGCTAGGGGTCATTAGAGTGTCTAGAGGGTAGGGGGCTAGGGGTCATTAGAGTGTCTAGAGGGTAGGGGGCTAGGAGTCAGTAGAGTGTCTAGAGGGTATGGGGCTAGGGGTCATTAGAGTGTCTAGAGGGTAGGGGGCTAGGGGTCATTAGAGTGTCTAGAGGGTAGGGGGCTAGGGGTCATTAGAGTGTCTAGAGGGTAGAGGGCTAGGGGTCATTAGAGTGTCTAGAGGGTAGGGGGCTAGGGGTCGTTAGAGTGTCTAGAGGATAGGGGGCTAGGGGTCATTAGAGTGTCTAGAGGGTAGGGAGCTAGGGGTCATTAGAGTGTCTAGAGTGTAGGGGTCATTACAGTGTCTAGAGGGTAGGAGGCTAGTGGTCATTAGAGTGTCTAGAGGGTAGGGGGCTAGGGGTCAGTAGATTGCCTAGAGTGTAGGGGGCTAGTGGTCATTAGAGTGTCTAGAGGGTAGGGGGCTAGGGGTCATTAGAGTGCCTAGAGGGTAGGGGGCTAGGAGTCAGTAGAGTGTCTAGAGGGTAGGGGGCTAGGGGTCATTAGAGTGTCTAGAGGGTAGGGGGCTAGGGGTCATTAGATTGTCTAGAGGGTAGGGAGCTAGGGGTCATTAGAGTGTCTAGAGGGTAGGGAGCTAGGGGTCATTAGAGTGTCTAGAGTGTAGGGGTCATTACAGTGTCTAGAGGGTAGGAGGCTAGTGGTCATTAGAGTGTCTAGAGGGTAGGAGGCTAGTGGTCAGTAGAGTGTCTAGAGGCTAGGGGTCATTAGAGTGTCTAGAGGGTAGGGGGCTAGGGGTCAGTAGAAAGCCTAGATGGTAGGGGGCTAGGGGTCAGTAGAGTGTCTAGAGGGTATGGGGCTAGGGGTCATTAGAGTGCCTAGAGGGTAGGGGGCTAGGAGTCAGTAGAGTGTCTAGAGGGTAGGGGGCTAGGGGTCATTAGAGTGTCTAGAGGGTAGGGGGCTAGGGGTCATTAGAGTGTCTAGAGGGTAGGGAGCTAGGGGTCATTAGAGTGTCTAGAGTGTAGGGGTCATTACAGTGTCTAGAGGGTAGGAGGCTAGTGGTCAGTAGAGTGTCTAGAGGCTAGGGGTCATTAGAGTGTCTAGAGGGTAGGGGGCTAGGGGTCAGTAGAAAGCCTAGATGGTAGGGGGCTAGGGGTCAGTAGAGTGTCTAGAGGGTATGGGGCTAGGGGTCATTAGAGTGTCTAGAGGGAAGGGGGCTAGGGGTCATTAGAGTGTCTAGAGGGTAGGGGGCTAGAGGTCATTAGAGTGTCTAGAGGGTAGGGGGCTAGGGGTCATTAGAGTGTCTAGAGGGAAGGGGGCTAGGGGTCAATAGAGTGTCTAGAGGGTAGGGGGCTAGGGGTCATTAGAGTGTCTAGAGGGTAGGGGGCTAGGGGTCATTAGTGTGTCTAGAGGGTAGGGGGCTAGGGGTCATTAGAGTGTCTAGAGGGTAGGGGGCTAGGGGTCATTAGAGTGTCTAGAGGGTAGGGGGCTAGGGGTCATTAGAGTATCTAGAGGGTAGGGGGCTAGGGGTCATTAGAGTGTCTAGAGGGTAGGGGGCTAGGGGTCATTAGAGTGTCTAGAGTGTAGGGGGCTAGGGGTCATTAGACTGTCTAGAGTGTAGGGGTCATTACAGTGTCTAGAGGGTAGGAGGCTAGTGGTCATTAGAGTGTCTAGAGGGTAGGGGGCTAGGGGTCAGTAGAGTGCCTAGAGGGTAGGGGGCTAGGAGTCAGTAGAGTGTCTAGAGGGTAGGGGGCTAGGGGTCATTAGAGTGTCTAGAGGGAAGGGGGCTAGGGGTCAGTAGAGTGCCTAGAGGGTAGGGGGCTAGGAGTCAGTAGAGTGTCTAGAGGGTAGGGGGCTAGGAGTCAGTAGAGTGTCTAGAGGGTAGGGGGCTAGGGGTCAGTAGAGTGCCTAGAGGGTAGGGGGCTAGGAGTCAGTAGAGTGTCTAGAGGGTAGGGGGCTAGGAGTCAGTAGAGTGTCTAGAGGGTAGGGGGCTAGGGGTCATTAGAGTGTCTAGAGGGAAGGGGGCTAGGGGTCATTAGAGAGTCTACTGAGAAGGGGGATAGGGGTCATTAGAGAGTCTACTGAGAAGGGGGCTAGGGGTCATTAGAGTGTCTAGAGAAAAGGGGGCTAGGGGTCATTAGAGAGTCTACTGAGAAGGGGGATAGGGGTCATTAGAGTGTCTAGAGGGAAGGGGGCTAGGAGTCATTAGAGAGTCTACTGAGAAGGGGGATAGGGGTCATTAGACTGTCTAGAAGGATGGGCACTAGGGGTCATTAGAGTGTCTAGAGGGAAGGGGGATAGGGGTCATCAGAGTGTCTAGAGGGTAGGGGGCTAGAGGTCATTAGAGTGTGTAGAGGGTAGGGGGCTAAGGGTCAATTGAGTGTCTAGAGGGAAGGGGCTAGGGGTCATTAGAGAGTCTACTGAGAAGGGGGCTAGGGGTCATTAGAGTGTCTAGAGAGAAGGGGGCTAGGGGTCATTAGAGTGTCTAGAGGGTAGGGGGTTAGGGTTCATTAGAGTGTCTAGAGGGTAGGGGTCATTAGAGTGTCTAGAGAGTAGGGGGCTAGGGGTCATTAGAGTGTCTAGAGAGAAGGGGGCTAGGGGTCATTAGAGTGTCTAGAGGGTAGGGGGTTGCAGTGCTAACTGTGCAACTAGAGATCCTGGTTCGAATCCAGGCTCTGTCGCAGCCGGCCGCGACCGGGAGACTCATGGGCGGCGCACAATTGGCCCAACGTCGTCCAGGGTAGGGGAGGGAATGGCCGACAGGGATGTAGCTCAGTTGATAGAGCATGGCGTTTGCAAAGCCAGGGTTGTGGGTTCATTTCCCAAGGGGGGCCAGTATAAAAAAAAATAAAAAATATGTTTTCACTAACTGTAAGTCGCTCTGGATAAGAGCGTCTGCTAAATGACTAAAATGTAAATGTAAATGTAGAGTGTAGGGGTCATTATAGTGTCTAGAGGGTAGGAGGCTAGGGGTCATTAGAGTGTCTAGAGGGTAGGGGGCTAGGGGTCATTAGAGTGTCTAGAGGGTAGGGGGCTAGGAGTCAGTAGACTGTCTAGAGGGTATGGGGCTAGGGGTCATTAGAGTGTCTAGAGGGTAGGGGGCTAGGGGTCATTAGAGTGTCTAGAGGGTAGGGGGCTAGGGGTCATTAGAGTCTCTAGAGGGTAGGGGGCTAGGGGTCATTAGAGTGTCTAGAGGGTAGGGGGCTAGGGGTCAGTAGATTGCCTAGAGTGTAGGGGGCTAGGGGTCATTAGAGTATCTAGAGGGTAGGGGGCTAGGGGTCATTAGAGTGCCTAGAGGGTAGGGGGCTAGGAGTCAGTAGAGTGTCTAGAGGGTAGGGGGCTAGGGGTCATTAGAGTGTCTAGAGGGTAGGGGGCTAGGGGTCATTAGAGTGTCTAGAGGGTAGGGAGCTAGGGGTCATTAGAGTGTCTAGAGTGTAGGGGTCATTACAGTGTCTAGAGGGTAGGAGGCTAGTGGTCATTAGAGTGTCTAGAGGGTAGGAGGCTAGTGGTCAGTAGAGTGTCTAGAGGCTAGGGGTCATTAGAGTGTCTAGAGGGTAGGGGGCTAGGGGTCAGTAGAAAGCCTAGATGGTAGGGGGCTAGGGGTCAGTAGAGTGTCTAGAGGGTATGGGGCTAGGGGTCATTAGAGTGTCTAGAGGGAAGGGGGCTAGGGGTCATTAGAGTGTCTAGAGGGTAGGCGGCTAGAGGTCATTAGAGTGTCTAGAGGGTAGGGGGCTAGGGGTCATTAGAGTGTGTAGAGGGTAGGGGGCTAGGGGTCATTAGAGTGTCTAGAGGGAAGGGGGCTAGGGGTCATTAGAGTGTCTAGAGGGTAGGGGGCTAGGGGTCATTAGAGTGTCTAGAGGGTAGGGGGCTAGGGTTCATTAGAGTGTCTAGAGGGTAGGGGGCTAGGGGTCATTAGAGTGTCTAGAGGGTAGGTGGCTAGGGGTCATTAGAGTGTCTAGAGGGTAGGGGGCTAGGGGTCATTAGAGTGTCTAGAGGGTAGGGGGCTAGGGGTCATTAGAGTGTCTAGAGGGTAGGGGGCTAGGGGTCAGTAGAAAGCCTAGATGGTAGGGGGCTAGGGGTCAGTAGAGTGTCTAGAGGGTATGGGGCTAGGGGTCATTAGAGTGTCTAGAGGGAAGGGGGCTAGGGGTCATTAGAGTGTCTAGAGGGTAGGGGGCTAGAGGTCATTAGAGTGTCTAGAGGGTAGGGGGCTAGGGGTCATTAGAGTGTCTAGAGGGTAGGGGGCTAGGGGTCATTAGAGTGTCTAGAGGGTAGGGGGCTAGGGTTCATTAGAGTGTCTAGAGGGTAGGGGGCTAGGGGTCATTAGAGTGTCTAGAGGGTAGGTGGCTAGGGGTCATTAGAGTGTCTAGAGTGTAGGGATCATTACAGTGTCTAGAGGGTAGGAGGCTAGTGGTCATTAGAGTGACTAGAGGGTAGGAGGCTAGTGGTCATTAGAGTGACTAGAGGGTAGGAGGCTAGTGGTCAGTAGAGTGTCTAGAGGCTAGGGGTCATTAGAGTGTCTAGAGGGTAGGGGGCTAGGGGTCAGTAGAGTGTCTAGAGGGTAGGGGGCTAGGGGTCATTAGAGTGCCTAGAGGGTAGGGGGCTAGGGGTCAATAGAGTGTCTAGAGGGAAGGGGGCTAGGAGTCAGTAGAGTGTCTAGAGGGTAGGGGGCTAGGGGTCATTAGAGTGTCTAGAGGGTAGGGGGCTAGGAGTCAGTAGAGTATCTAGAGGGTAGGGGGCTAGAGGTCATTAGAGTGTCTAGAGGGTAGGGGGCTAGGGGTCATTAGAGTGTCTAGAGGGTAGGGGCCTAGGGGTCATTAGAGTGTCTAGAGGGTAGGGGGCTAGGGGTCATTAGAGTGTCTAGAGGGTAGGGGGCTAGGGGTCATTAGAGTGTCTAGAGGGTAGGGGTCATTACAGTGTCTAGAGGGTAGGAGGCTAGTGGTCATTAGAGTGTCTAGAGGGTAGGGGGCTAGGGGTCATTAGAGTGTCTAGAGGGTAGGGGGCTAGGGGTCAGTAGAGTGCCTAGAGGGTAGGGGGCTAGGGGTCATTAGAGTGTCTAGAGAGAAGGGGGCTAGGGGTCATTAGAGAGTCTACTGAGAAGGGGGATAAGGGTCATTAGAGTGTCTAGAGGGAAGGGGGCTAGGGGTCATTAGACTGTCTAGAAGGATGGGCACTAGGGGTCATTAGAGTGTCTAGAGGGAAGGGGGCTAGGGTTCATCAGAGTGTCTAGAGTGTAGGGGTCATTACAGTGTCTAGAGGGTAGGAGGCTAGTGGTCATTAGAGTGTATAGAGGGTAGGGGGCTAGGGGTCATTAGAGTGTCTAGAGGGTAGGGGGCTAGAGGTCATTAGAGTGTCTAGAGGGTAGGGGGCTAGAGGTCATTAGAGTGTCTAGAGGGTAGGGGGCTAGGGGTCATTAGAGAGTCTACTGAGAAGGGGGCTAGGGGTCATTAGAGTGTCTAGAGAGAAGGGGGCTAGGGGTCATTAGAGTGTCTAGAGGGTAGGGGGTTAGGGTTCATTAGAGTGTCTAGAGGGTAGGGGTCATTAGAGTATCTAGAGAGTAGGGGGCTAGGGGTCATTAGACTGTCTATAAGGATGGGCACTAGGGGTCATTAGAGTGTCTAGAGGGAAGGGGGCTAGGGGTCATCAGAGTGTCTAGAGGGTAGGGGGCTAGAGGTCATTAGAGTGTCTAGAGGGTAGGGGGCTAGGGGTCATTAGAGAGTCTACTGAGAAGGGGGCTAGGGGTCATTAGAGTGTCTAGAGAGAAGGGGGCTAGGGGTCATTAGAGTGTCTAGAGGGTAGGGGATTAGGGTTCATTAGAGTGTCTAGAGGGTAGGGGTCATTAGAGTGTCTAGAGAGTAGGGGGCTAGGGGTCATTAGAGTGTCTAGAGTGTAGTGGTCATTATGTTGTCTAGAGGGTAGGAGGCTAGGGGTCATTAGAGTGTCTAAAGGGTAGGGGGCTAGGAGTCATTAGAGTGTCTAGAGGGTAGGAGGCCAGGGGTCATTAGAGTGTCTAGAGGGTAGGGGGCTAGGGGTCATTAGAGTGTCTAGAGGGAAGGGGGCTAGGGTGTCATTAGAGTGTCTAGTGGTCTAAGGCGCCGCATCGCAGTGCTAACTGTGCAACTAGAGATCCTGGTTCGAATCCAGGCTCTGTCGCAGCCGGCCGCGACCGGGAGACTCATGGGCGGCGCACAATTGGCCCAGCGTCGTCCAGGGTAGGGGAGGGAATGGCCGGCAGGGATGTAGCTCAGTTGATAGAGCATGGCGTTTGCAAAGCCAGGGTTGTGGGTTCATTTCCCAAGGGGGGCGAGTATAAAAAAAATAAAAAAATATGTTTTCACTAACTGTAAGTCGCTCTGGATAAGAGCGTCTGCTAAATGACTAAAATGTAAATGTAAATGTAGAGTGTAGGGGTCATTATAGTGTCTAGAGGGTAGGAGGCTAGGGGTCATTAGAGTGTCTAGAGGGTAGGGGGCTAGGGGTCATTAGAGTGTCTAGAGGGTAGGGCGCTAGGGGTAATTAAAGTGTCTAGAGGGTAGGAGGCTAGGGGTCATTAGAGTGTCTAGAGGGTAGGGGGCTAGGAGTCAGTAGATTGTCTAGAGGGTATGGGGCTAGGGGTCATTAGAGTGTGTAGAGGGAAGGGGGCTAGGGGTCATTAGAGTGTCTAGAGGGTAGGGGGCTAGGGGTCATTAGAGTGTCTAGAGGGTAGGGGTCATTAGAGTGTCTAGAGGGTAGGAGGCTAGTGGTCATTAGAGTATCTAGAGGGTAGGGGGCTAGGGGTCATTAGAGTGTCTAGAGGGTAGAGGGCTAGAGGTCATTAGAGTGTCTAGAGGGTAGGGGGCTAGAGGTCATTAGAGTGTCTAGAGGGTAGGGGGCTAGGGGTCATTAGAGTGTCTAGAGGGTAGAGGGCTAGGGGTCATTAGAGTGTCTAGAGGGTAGGGGGCTAGGGGTCATTAGAGTGTCTAGAGGGTAGGGGGCTAGGGGTCAGTAGAGTGCCTAGAGGGTAGGGGGCTAGGGGTCATTAGAGTGTCTAGAGGGTAGGGGGCTAGGGGTCATTATAGTGTCTAGAGGGTAGGAGGCTAGGGGTCATTAGAGTGTCTAGAGGGTAGGGGGCTAGGAGTCAGTAGAGTGTCTAGAGGG
This sequence comes from Coregonus lavaretus, assembly GCF_964263955.1. Classification (NCBI taxonomy): domain Eukaryota; kingdom Metazoa; phylum Chordata; class Actinopteri; order Salmoniformes; family Salmonidae; genus Coregonus; species Coregonus lavaretus. Next base: position 136,059 of record NW_028163291.1, on the reverse strand, counting down.
TATGGGGCTAGGGGTCATTAGAGTGTCTAGAGGGAAGGGGGCTAGGGGTCATTAGAGTGTCTAGAGGGTAGGGGGCTAGGGGTCATTAGAGTGTCTAGAGGGTAGGGGGCTAGGGGTCATTAGAGTGTCTAGAGGGTAGGGGGCTAGGGGTCATTAGAGTGTCTAGAGGGTAGGGGGCTAGGGGTCATTAGAGTGTCTAGAGTGTAGGGATCATTACAGTGTCTAGAGGGTAGGAGTCTAGTGGTCATTAGAGTGACTAGAGGGTAGGAGGGTAGTGGTCAGTAGAGTGTCTAGAGGCTAGGGGTCATTAGAGTGTCTAGAGGGTAGGGGGCTATGGGTCAGTAGCGTGTCTAGAGGGTAGGGGGCTAGGGGTCATTAGAGTGCCTAGAGGGTAGGGGGCTAGGGGTCATTAGAGTGTCTAGAGGGTAGGGGCCTAGGGGTCATTAGAGTGTCTAGAGGGTAGGGGGCTAGGGGTCATTAGAGTGTCTAGAGGGTAGGCGGCTAGGGGTCATTAGAGTGTCTAGAGGGTAGAGGGCTAGGGGTCATTAGAGTGTCTAGAGGGTAGGGGGCTAGGGGTCATTAGAGTGTCTAGAGGGTAGGGGCTAGGGGTCATTAGAGTGTCTAGAGGGTATGGGGCTAGGGGTCATTAGAGTGTCTAGAGGGAAGGGGGCTAGGGGTCAGTAGAGTGCCTAGAGGGTAGGGGGCTAGGGGTCATTAGAGTGTCTAGAGGGTAGGCGGCTAGGGGTCATTAGAGTGTCTAGAGGGTAGAGGGCTAGGGGTCGTTAGAGTGTCTAGAGGATAGGGGGCTAGGGGTCATTAGAGTGTCTAGAGTGTAGGGGTCATTACAGTGTCTAGAGGGTAGGAGGCTAGTGGTCATTAGAGTGTCTAGAGGGTAGGGGGCTAGGGGTCAGTAGAGTGCCTAGAGGGTAGGGGGCTAGGGGTCATTAGAGTGTCTAGAGGGTAGGGGGCTAGGGGTCATTAGAGTGCCTGGAGGGTAAGGGGCTAGGAGTCAGTAGAGTGTCTAGAGGGTAGGGGGCTAGGGGTCATTAGAGTGTCTAGAGGGAAGGGGCTAGGGGTCATTAGAGAGTCTACTGAGAAGGGGGCTAGGGGTCATTAGAGTGTCTAGAGAGAAGGGGGCTAGGGGTCATTAGAGAGTCTACTGAGAAGGGGGATAGGGGTCATTAGAGTGTCTAGAGGGAAGGGGGCTAGGGGTCATTAGAGTGTCTAGAGGGTAGGGGGCTAGGGGTCATCAGAGTGTCTAGAGGGTAGGGGGCTAGAGGTCATTAGAGTGTGTAGAGGGTAGGGGGCTAGGGGTCATCAGAGTGTCTACAGGGTAGGGGGCTAGGGGTCATTAGAGTGTCTAGAGGGTAGGGGGCTAGGGGTCATTAGAGTGTCTAGAGGGTAGGGGGCTAAGGGTCATTAGAGTGTCTAGAGGGAAGGGGCTAGGGGTCATTAGAGAGTCTACTGAGAAGGGGGCTAGGGGTCATTAGAGTGTCTAGAGGGTAGGGGGTTAGGGTTCATTAGAGTGTCTAGAGGGTAGGGGTCATTAGAGTGTCTAGAGAGTAGGGGGCTAGGGGTCATTAGAGTGTCTAGAGTGTAGTGGTCATTATGTTGTCTAGAGGGTAGGAGGCTAGGGGTCATTAGAGTGTCTAGAGGGTAGGAGGCTAGGGGTCATTAGAGTGTCTAGAGGGTAGGGGGCTAGGGGTCATTAGAGTGTCTAGAGGGAAGGGGGCTAGGGTGTCATTAGAGTGTCTAGTGGTCTAAGGCGCCGCATCGCAGTGCTAACTGTGCAACTAGAGATCCTGGTTCGAATCCAGGCTCTGTCGCAGCCGGCCGCGACCGGGAGACTCATGGGCGGCGCACAATTGGCCCACCGTCGTCCAGGGTAGGGGAGGGAATGGCCGGCAGGGATGTAGCTCAGTTCATAGAGCATGGCGTTTGCAAAGCCAGGGTTGTGGGTTCATTTCCCAAGGGGGGCGAGTATAAAAAAATATAAAAAATGTGTTTTCACTAACTGTAAGTCGCTCTGGATAAGAGCGTCTGCTAAATGACTAAAATGTAAATGTAAATGTAGAGTGTAGGGGTCATTATAGTGTCTAGAGGGTAGGAGGCTAGGGGTCATTAGAGTGTCTAGAGGGTAGGGGGCTAGGGGTCATTAGAGTGTCTAGAGGGTAGGGGGCTAGGAGTCATTAGAGTGTCTAGAGGGTATGGGGCTAGGGGTCATTACAGTGTCTAGAGGGATGGGGGCTAGGGGTCATTAGAGTGTCTAGAGGGTAGGGGGCTAGGGGTCGTTAGAGTGTCTAGAGTTTAGGGGTCATTACAGTGTCTAGAGGGTAGGAGGCTAGTGGTCATTAGAGTGTCTAGAGGGTAGGGGGCTAGGGGTCAGTAGAGTGCCTAGAGGGTAGGGGGCTAGGGGTCATTAGAGTGTCTAGAGGGTAGGGGGCTAGGGGTCATTAGAGTGCCTAGAGGGTAGGGGGCTAGGAGTCAGTAGAGTGTCTAGAGGGTAGGGGGCTAGGGGTCATTAGAGTGTCTAGAGGGTAGGGGGCTAGGGGTCATTAGAGTGTCTAGAGGGTAGGGGGCTAGGGGTCATTAGAGTGTCTAGAGGGTAGAGGGCTAGGGGTCATTAGAGTGTCTAGAGGGTAGAGGGCTAGGGGTCATTAGAGTGTCTAGAGGGTAGGGGGCTAGGGGTCATTAGAGTGTCTAGAGGGTAGGGGGCTAGGGGTCATTAGAGTGTCTAGAGGGTAGGGGGCTAGGGGTCATTAGAGTGTCTAGAGGGTAGGGAGCTAGGGGTCATTAGAGTGTCTAGAGTGTAGGGGTCATTACAGTGTCTAGAGGGTAGGAGGCTAGTGGTCATTAGAGTGTCTAGAGGGTAGGAGGCTAGTGGTCAGTAGAGTGTCTAGAGGCTAGGGGTCATTAGAGTGTCTAGAGGGTAGGGGGCTAGGGGTCAGTAGAGTGTCTAGAGGGTAGGGGGATAGGGGTCATTAGAGTGTCTAGAGGGTAGGGGGCTAGGGGTCATTAGAGTGTCTAGAGGGTAGGGGGCTAGGGGTCATTAGAGTGTCTAGAAGGTATGGGGCTAGGGGTCATTACAGTGTCTAGAGGGAAGGGGGCTAGGGGTCATTAGAGTGTCTAGAGGGTAGGGGGCTAGGGGTCGTTAGAGTGTCTAGAGTTTAGGGGTCATTACAGTGTCTAGAGGGTAGGAGGCTAGTGGTCATTAGAGTATCTAGAGGGTAGGGGGCTAGGGGTCAGTAGAGTGCCTAGAGGGTAGGGGGCTAGGGGTCATTAGAGTGTCTAGAGGGTAGGGGGCTAGGGGTCATTAGAGTGCCTAGAGGGTAGGGGGCTAGGAGTCAGTAGGGTGTCTAGAGGGTAGGGGGCTAGGGGTCATTAGAGTGTCTAGAGGGTAGGGGGCTAGGGGTCATTAGAGTGTCTAGAGGGTAGGGGGCTAGGGGTCATTAGAGTGTCTAGAGGGTAGAGGGCTAGGGGTCATTAGAGTGTCTAGAGGGTAGAGGGCTAGGGGTCATTAGAGTATCTAGAGGGTAGGGGGCTAGGGGTCATTAGAGTGTCTAGAGGGTAGGGGGCTAGGGGTCATTAGAGTGTCTAGAGGGTAGGGGGCTAGGGGTCATTAGAGTGTCTAGAGGGTAGGGAGCTAGGGGTCATTAGAGTGTCTAGAGTGTAGGGGTCATTACAGTGTCTAGAGGGTAGGAGGCTAGTGGTCATTAGAGTGTCTAGAGGGTAGGAGGCTAGTGGTCAGTAGAGTGTCTAGAGGCTAGGGGTCATTAGAGTATCTAGAGGGTAGGGGGCTAGGGGTCAGTAGAGTGTCTAGAGGGTAGGGGGATAGGGGTCATTAGAGTGTCTAGAGGGTAGGGGGCTAGGGGTCATTAGAGTGTCTAGAGGGTAGGGGGCTAGGGGTCATTAGAGTGTCTAGAGGGTATGGGGCTAGGGGTCATTACAGTGTCTAGAGGGAAGGGGGCTAGGGGTCATTAGAGTGTCTAGAGGGTAGGGGGCTAGGGGTCGTTAGAGTGTCTAGAGTTTAGGGGTCATTACAGTGTCTAGAGGGTAGGAGGCTAGTGGTCATTAGAGTGTCTAGAGGGTAGGGGGCTAGGGGTCAGTAGAGTGCCTAGAGGGTAGGGGGCTAGGGGTCATTAGAGTGTATAGAGGGTAGGGGGCTAGGGGTCATTAGAGTGCCTAGAGGGTAGGGGGCTAGGAGTCAGTAGAGTGTCTAGAGGGTAGGGGGCTAGGGGTCATTAGAGTGTCTAGAGGGTAGGGGGCTAGGGGTCATTAGAGTGTCTAGAGGGTAGGGGGCTAGGGGTCATTAGAGTGTCTAGAGGGTAGAGGGCTAGGGGTCATTAGAGTGTCTAGAGGGTAGAGGGCTAGGGGTCATTAGAGTGTCTAGAGGGTAGGGGGCTAGGGGTCATTAGAGTGTCTAGAGGGTAGGGGGCTAGGGGTCATTAGAGTGTCTAGAGGGTAGGGGGCTAGGGGTCATTAGAGTGTCTAGAGGGTAGGGAGCTAGGGGTCATTAGAGTGTCTAGAGTGTAGGGGTCATTACAGTGTCTAGAGGGTAGGAGGCTAGTGGTCAGTAGAGTGTCTAGAGGCTAGGGGTCATTAGAGTGTCTAGAGGGTAGGGGGCTAGGGGTCAGTAGAGTGTCTAGAGGGTAGGGGGCTAGGGGTCGTTAGAGTGTCTAGAGTTTAGGGGTCATTACAGTGTCTAGAGGGTAGGAGGCTAGTGGTCATTAGAGTATCTAGAGGGTAGGGGGCTAGGGGTCAGTAGAGTGCCTAGAGGGTAGGGGGCTAGGGGTCATTAGAGTGTCTAGAGGGTAGGGGGCTAGGGGTCATTAGAGTGCCTAGAGGGTAGGGGGCTAGGAGTCAGTAGGGTGTCTAGAGGGTAGGGGGCTAGGGGTCATTAGAGTGTCTAGAGGGTAGGGGGCTAGGGGTCATTAGAGTGTCTAGAGGGTAGGGGGCTAGGGGTCATTAGAGTGTCTAGAGGGTAGAGGGCTAGGGGTCATTAGAGTGTCTAGAGGGTAGAGGGCTAGGGGTCATTAGAGTATCTAGAGGGTAGGGGGCTAGGGGTCATTAGAGTGTCTAGAGGGTAGGGGGCTAGGGGTCATTAGAGTGTATAGAGGGTAGGGGGCTAGGGGTCATTAGAGTGTCTAGAGGGTAGGGAGCTAGGGGTCATTAGAGTGTCTAGAGTGTAGGGGTCATTACAGTGTCTAGAGGGTAGGAGGCTAGTGGTCATTAGAGTGTCTAGAGGGTAGGAGGCTAGTGGTCAGTAGAGTGTCTAGAGGCTAGGGGTCATTAGAGTATCTAGAGGGTAGGGGGCTAGGGGTCAGTAGAGTGTCTAGAGGGTAGGGGGATAGGGGTCATTAGAGTGTCTAGAGGGTAGGGGGCTAGGGGTCATTAGAGTGTCTAGAGGGTAGGGGGCTAGGGGTCATTAGAGTGTCTAGAGGGTATGGGGCTAGGGGTCATTACAGTGTCTAGAGGGAAGGGGGCTAGGGGTCATTAGAGTGTCTAGAGGGTAGGGGGCTAGGGGTCGTTAGAGTGTCTAGAGTTTAGGGGTCATTACAGTGTCTAGAGGGTAGGAGGCTAGTGGTCATTAGAGTGTCTAGAGGGTAGGGGGCTAGGGGTCAGTAGAGTGCCTAGAGGGTAGGGGGCTAGGGGTCATTAGAGTGTATAGAGGGTAGGGGGCTAGGGGTCATTAGAGTGCCTAGAGGGTAGGGGGCTAGGAGTCAGTAGAGTGTCTAGAGGGTAGGGGGCTAGGGGTCATTAGAGTGTCTAGAGGGTAGGGGGCTAGGGGTCATTAGAGTGTCTAGAGGGTAGGGGGCTAGGGGTCATTAGAGTGTCTAGAGGGTAGAGGGCTAGGGGTCATTAGAGTGTCTAGAGGGTAGAGGGCTAGGGGTCATTAGAGTGTCTAGAGGGTAGGGGGCTAGGGGTCATTAGAGTGTCTAGAGGGTAGGGGGCTAGGGGTCATTAGAGTGTCTAGAGGGTAGGGGGCTAGGGGTCATTAGAGTGTCTAGAGGGTAGGGAGCTAGGGGTCATTAGAGTGTCTAGAGTGTAGGGGTCATTACAGTGTCTAGAGGGTAGGAGGCTAGTGGTCAGTAGAGTGTCTAGAGGCTAGGGGTCATTAGAGTGTCTAGAGGGTAGGGGGCTAGGGGTCAGTAGAGTGTCTAGAGGGTAGGGGGCTAGGGGTCATTAGAGTGTCTAGAGGGTAGGGGGCTAGGGGTCATTAGAGTGTCTAGAGGGTAGGGGGCTAGGGGTCATTAGAGTGTCTAGAGGGTAGGGGGCTAGGGGTCATTAGAGTGTCTAGAGGGTAGGGGCCTAGGGGTCATTAGAGTGTCTAGAGGGTAGGGGGCTAGGAGTCAGTAGAGTGTCTAGAGGGTAGGGGGCTAGGGGTCATTAGAGTGTCTAGAGGGTAGGGGTCATTAGAGTTTCTAGAGGGTAGGGGTCATTAGAGTGTCTAGAGGGTAGGGGTCATTAGAGTGTCTAGAGGGTAGGGGTCATTAGAGTGTCTAGAGGGTAGGGGGCTAGGGGTCATTAGAGTGTCTAGAGGGTAGGGGGCTAGGGGTCAATAGAGTGTCTAGAGGGTAGGGGCCTAGGGGTCATTAGAGTGTCTAGAGGGTAGGGGCCTAGGGGTCATTAGAGTGTCTAGAGGGAAGGGGGCTAGGGGTCATTAGAGTGTCTAGAGTGTAGGGGTCTAGGGGTCATTAGAGTGTCTAGAGGGTAGGGGCCTAGGGGTCATTAGAGTGTCTAGAGGGTAGGGGCCTAGGGGTCATTAGAGTGTCTAGAGGGAAGGGGGCTAGGGTGTCATTAGAGTGTCTAGTGGTCTAAGGCTCCGCATCGCAGTGCTAACTGTGCAACTAGAGATCCTGGTTCGAATCCAGGCTCTGTCGCAGCCGGCCGCGACCGGGAGACTCATGGGCGGCGCACAATTGGCCCACCGTCGTCCAGGGTAGGGGAGGGAATGGCCGGCAGGGATGTAGCTCAGTTGATAGAGCATGGCGTTTGCAAAGCCAGGGTTGTGGGTTCATTTCCCAAGGGGGGCGAGTATAAAAAAATATAAAAAATGTGTTTTCACTAACTGTAAGTCGCTCTGGATAAGAGCGTCTGCTAAATGACTAAAATGTAAATGTAAATGTAGAGTGTAGGGGTCATTATAGTGTCTAGAGGGTAGGAGGCTAGGGGTCATTAGAGTGTCTAGAGGGTAGGGGGCTAGGGGTCATTAGAGTGTCTAGAGGGTAGGGGGCTAGGGGTCGTTAGAGTGTCTAGAGTTTAGGGGTCATTACAGTGTCTAGAGGGTAGGAGGCTAGTGGTCATTAGAGTGTCTAGAGGGTAGGGGGCTAGGGGTCAGTAGAGTGCCTAGAGGGTAGGGGGCTAGGGGTCATTAGAGTGTCTAGAGGGTAGGGGGCTAGGGGTCATTAGAGTGCCTAGAGGGTAGGGGGCTAGGAGTCAGTAGAGTGTCTAGAGGGTAGGGGGCTAGGGGTCATTAGAGTGTCTAGAGGGTAGGGGGCTAGGGGTCATTAGAGTGTCTAGAGGGTAGGGGGCTAGGGGTCATTAGAGTGTCTAGAGGGTAGAGGGCTAGGGGTCATTAGAGTGTCTAGAGGGTAGAGGGCTAGGGGTCATTAGAGTGTCTAGAGGGTAGGGGGCTAGGGGTCATTAGAGTGTCTAGAGGGTAGGGGGCTAGGGGTCATTAGAGTGTCTAGAGGGTAGGGGGCTAGGGGTCATTAGAGTGTCTAGAGGGTAGGGAGCTAGGGGTCATTAGAGTGTCTAGAGTGTAGGGGTCATTACAGTGTCTAGAGGGTAGGAGGCTAGTGGTCATTAGAGTGTCTAGAGGGTAGGAGGCTAGTGGTCAGTAGAGTGTCTAGAGGCTAGGGGTCATTAGAGTATCTAGAGGGTAGGGGGCTAGGGGTCAGTAGATGTGTCTAGAGGGTAGGGGGATAGGGGTCATTAGAGTGTCTAGAGGGTAGGGGGCTAGGGGTCATTAGAGTGTCTAGAGGGTAGGGGGCTAGGGGTCATTAGAGTGTCTAGAGGGTATGGGGCTAGGGGTCATTACAGTGTCTAGAGGGAAGGGGGCTAGGGGTCATTAGAGTGTCTAGAGGGTAGGGGGCTAGGGGTCGTTAGAGTGTCTAGAGTTTAGGGGTCATTACAGTGTCTAGAGGGTAGGAGGCTAGTGGTCATTAGAGTGTCTAGAGGGTAGGGGGCTAGGGGTCAGTAGAGTGCCTAGAGGGTAGGGGGCTAGGGGTCATTAGAGTGTCTAGAGGGTAGGGGGCTAGGGGTCATTAGAGTGCCTAGAGGGTAGGGGGCTAGGAGTCAGTAGAGTGTCTAGAGGGTAGGGGGCTAGGGGTCATTAGAGTGTCTAGAGGGTAGGGGGCTAGGGGTCATTAGAGTGTCTAGAGGGTAGGGGGCTAGGGGTCATTAGAGTGTCTAGAGGGTAGAGGGCTAGGGGTCATTAGAGTGTCTAGAGGGTAGAGGGCTAGGGGTCATTAGAGTGTCTAGAGGGTAGGGGGCTAGGGGTCATTAGAGTGTCTAGAGGGTAGGGGGCTAGGGGTCATTAGAGTGTCTAGAGGGTAGGGGGCTAGGGGTCATTAGAGTGTCTAGAGGGTAGGGAGCTAGGGGTCATTAGAGTGTCTAGAGTGTAGGGGTCATTACAGTGTCTAGAGGGTAGGAGGCTAGTGGTCATTAGAGTGTCTAGAGGGTATGGGGCTAGGGGTCATTACAGTGTCTAGAGGGAAGGGGGCTAGGGGTCATTAGAGTGTCTAGAGGGTAGGGGGCTAGGGGTCGTTAGAGTGTCTAGAGTTTAGGGGTCATTACAGTGTCTAGAGGGTAGGAGGCTAGTGGTCATTAGAGTGTCTAGAGGGTAGGGGGCTAGGGGTCAGTAGAGTGCCTAGAGGGTAGGGGGCTAGGGGTCATTAGAGTGTCTAGAGGGTAGGGGGCTAGGGGTCATTAGAGTGCCTAGAGGGTAGGGGGCTAGGAGTCAGTAGAGTGTCTAGAGGGTAGGGGGCTAGGGGTCATTAGAGTGTCTAGAGGGTAGGGGGCTAGGGGTCATTAGAGTGTCTAGAGGGTAGGGGGCTAGGGGTCATTAGAGTGTCTAGAGGGTAGAGGGCTAGGGGTCATTAGAGTGTCTAGAGGGTAGAGGGCTAGGGGTCATTAGAGTGTCTAGAGGGTAGGGGGCTAGGGGTCATTAGAGTGTCTAGAGGGTAGGGGGCTAGGGGTCATTAGAGTGTCTAGAGGGTAGGGGGCTAGGGGTCATTAGAGTGTCTAGAGGGTAGGGAGCTAGGGGTCATTAGAGTGTCTAGAGTGTAGGGGTCATTACAGTGTCTAGAGGGTAGGAGGCTAGTGGTCATTAGAGTGTCTAGAGGGTAGGAGGCTAGTGGTCAGTAGAGTATCTAGAGGCTAGGGGTCATTAGAGTGTCTAGAGGGTAGGGGGCTAGGGGTCAGTAGAGTGTCTAGAGGGTAGGGGGCTAGGGGTCATTAGAGTGTCTAGAGGGTAGGGGGCTAGGGGTCATTAGAGTGTCTAGAGGGTAGGGGGCTAGGGGTCATTAGAGTGTCTAGAGGGTAGGGGGCTAGGGGTCATTAGAGTGTCTAGAGGGTAGGGGCCTAGGGGTCATTAGAGTGTCTAGAGGGTAGGGGGCTAGGAGTCAGTAGAGTGTCTAGAGGGTAGGGGGCTAGGGGTCATTAGAGTGTCTAGAGGGTAGGGGTCATTAGAGTGTCTAGAGGGTAGGGGTCATTAGAGTGTCTAGAGGGTAGGGGTCATTAGAGTGTCTAGAGGGTAGGGGTCATTAGAGTGTCTAGAGGGTAGGGGGCTAGGGGTCATTAGAGTGTCTAGAGGGTAGGGGGCTAGGGGTCAATAGAGTGTCTAGAGGGTAGGGGCCTAGGGGTCATTAGAGTGTCTAGAGGGTAGGGGCCTAGGGGTCATTAGAGTGTCTAGAGGGAAGGGGGCTAGGGGTCATTAGAGTGTCTAGAGTGTAGGGGTCTAGGGGTCATTAGAGTGTCTAGAGGTTAGGGGCCTAGGGGTCATTAGAGTGTCTAGAGGGTAGGGGCCTAGGGGTCATTAGAGTATCTAGAGGGTAGGGGGTTCGGGGTCAATAGAGTGTCCAGAGGGTAGGGGGCTAGGGGTAATTAGAGTGTCTAGAGGGAAGGGGGTTCGGGGTCAATAGAGTGTCCAGAGGGAAGGGGGCTAGGGGTCATTAGAGTGTCTAGAGGGAATGGGGCTAGGGGTCATTAGTGTCTAGAGAGAAGGGGGCTAGGGGTCATTAGAGTGTCTAGAGAGAAGGGGGCTAGGGGTCATTAGAGTGTCTAGAGAGAAGGGGGCTAGGGGTCATTATAGTGTCTAGAGGGAAGGTGGCTAGGGGTCATTAGAGTTTCTAGAGGGAAGGGGGCTAGGTGTCATTAGAGTGTCTAGATAGAAGGGGGCTAGTGGTCATTATAGTGTCTAGAGGGTAGGGGGCATCTCTTTCTGTTCCAGAAGTGCAGGTTTAGTCTCTTCTCATCCAGAGGTACAGTTTGTTGACCTTTTACCCTGACAGCACTTCACACAGGAGGACAAGTTGCTGGAAGAAGCCCCTCTGATCAAACACAAAACACTACATTACACTTAGATGCCTCAATGAACACTCAATGCTTTGATTAGACTCAATTGCCACTGGATTTGTGTATCAGACAGTTTGGGATTTTCCCTTCGGAGAGTATGGTGTCATCTCATCACCTCTCAACCTTTTGCCTCATTTTAAACCAGCCACCTGGTCACTAGACCCTTGCCACCTGTGTGGATCTGAGAGGATTGGAGCGGTTTAAGCAATATATTCCCCAGAGGGCAAGATTAATCCTTTACCATGTTTTGAATAGTTATCCAATCTTTTCAGATATACTGTACATGAAGGGATAGCTAGAGTTTTGGAAATTGACATTTTGTCTCCATTTTACATCCCCACTGAGCCAACAGAGGAACAGATTTTTCAATAAATCAATCAATCAATCAACCAATCGATACAATACCCCAACAGGAATTTTTCGTATGCAGTATAACATCCACACACCCAAGACAAAAACACACATGTGGGATATGGGATATAACCCATCAAACTGCTAGACTAATAACACTAATAACCTGAGCCTGCCTGATGTCAAAGATTTCAGCCACTCAAGTCATAGACTGCTTTCTCTGCTATGTCACGGCAAGCGGTACCAATGCACCAAGTCTGGAACCAACAGGACCCTGAACAGCATCTACCCACAAGCCATAAGACTGCTAAATAGTTAAACAAATAGTTACCCGGACTATCTGCATTGATCCTTTTTGCATTAACTCTTTTGATTTTTCACATAAGCTGCTGCTACTATTTTATTGGAAGAAAACTAAACTCCCTGCCGACCTGGCATCTTTTCACTCCCTCCTCTCTACATTTTCTTCATCTGTTTCTGCTGCTAAGGCCACTTTCTACCACTCTAAATTCCAAGCATCTGCCTCTAACCCTAGGAAGCTCTTTGCCACATTCTCCTCACTGCTGAATCCTCCCCCCCACCCCCCCCCCCCCCCCCCCCCCCTCCTCCCTCTCTGTGGATGACTTCGTCAACCACTTTGAAAAGAAGGTTGACGACATCCGATCCTCGTTTGTTAAGTCTAATGACACTGCTGGTCCTGCTCACACTGCCCTACCCTATGCTTTGACTTCTTTCTCCCCTCTCTCTCCAGATAAAATCTTGCGACTAGTGACTGCAGGCCGCCCAACAACCTGCCTGCTTGACCCCATCCCCTCCTCTCTTCTCCAGACCATCTCCGGTGACCTTCTCCCCTACCTCACCTCGCTGATCAACTCATCCTTGACCGCTGGCTATGTCCCTTCCGTCTTCAAGAGAGCGAGAGTTGCACCCCTTCTCAAAAAACCAACACTCAATCCCACTGATGTCAACAACTACAGACCAGTATCACTTCTCTCTTTTCTTTCCAAAACTATTGAGCGTGCCGTCTTTAGCCAACTCTCTTGCTATCTCTCTCAGAATGACCTTCTTGATCCAAACCAGTCAGGTTTCAGGACTGGTTATTCAACTGAGACTGCTCTTCTCTGTGTCACGGAGGCTCTCCGCACTGCTAAAGCTAACTCTCTCTCCTCTGCTCTTGTCCTTCTAGACCTGTCTGCTGCCTTTGATACTGTGAACCATCAGATCCTCCTCTCCACCCTCTCCGAGCTGGGCATCTCCGGCGCGGCTCACTCCTGGATTGCGTCCTACCTGACCGGTCGCTCCTACCAAGTGGCGTGGCGAGAAGCTGTCTCCGCACCACGTGCTCTCACCACTGGTGTCCCCCAGGGCTCAGTTCTAGGCCCTCTCCTTTTCTCCCTATACACCAAGTCACTTGGCTCTGTCATATCCTCACATGGCCTCTCCTATCATTCCTACGCTGACGATACACAACTAATCTTCTCCTTTCCCCCTTCTGATAACCAGGTGGCGAATCGCATCTCTGCATGTCTGGAAGACATATCAGTATGGATGACGGATCACCACCTCAAGCTGAACCCTGGCAAGACGGAGCTGCTCTTCCTCCCGGGGAAGGACTGCCCGTTCCATGATCTCGCCATCACGGTTGACAACTCCGTTGTGTCCTCCTCCCAGAGTGCGAAGAGCCTTGGCGTGACCCTGGACAACACCCTGTCGTTCTCCGCTAACATCAAGGCGGTGACCCGATCCTGCAGGTTCATGCTCTACAACATTCGGAGAGTACGACCCTGCCTTACACAGGAAGCGGCACAGGTCCTAATCCAGGCACTTGTCATCTCCCGTCTGGATTACTGCAACTCGCTGTTGGCTGGGCTCCCTGCCTGTGCCATTAAACCCCTACAACTCATCCAGAATGCCGCAGCCCGTCTGGTGTTCAACCTTCCCAAGTTCTCTCACGTCACCCCCCTCCTCCGCACACTCCACTGGCTTCCAGTTGAAGCTCGCATCCGTTACAAGACCATGGTGCTTGCCTATGGAGCAGTGAGGGGAACGGCACCTCCGTACCTTCAGGCTCTGATCAGTCCCTACACCCAAACGAGGGCATTGCGTTCATCCACCTCTGGCCTGCTGGCTCCCCTTCCTCTGCGGAAGCATAGTTCCCGCTCAGCCCAGTCAAAACTGTTCGCTGCTCTGGCACCCCAATGGTGGAACAAGCTCCCTCACGACGCCAGGACAGCGGAGTCACTCACCACCTTCCGGAGACATTTGAAACCCCACCTCTTTAAGGAATACCTGGGATAGGATAAAGTAATCCTTCTACCCCCCCCCCCCCCAAAAAAAAAAAAAAAAAAAAACAATTGGAAAGTGGTTATCCCACTGGCTATAGGGTGAATGCACCAATTTGTAAGTCGCTCTGGATAAGAGCGTCTGCTAAATGACGTAAATGTGCCCTTGAGCAAGGCACTTAACCCTAATTGCTCCTGTAAGTCGCTCTGGATAAGAGCGTCTGCTAAATGACTAAAATGTAAATGTAAAAATGTTATCTATCCTGTTGCCTAGTCACTTACGGTGGGGAAAAAAAGTATTTAGTCAGCCACCAATTGTGCATGTTCTCCCACTTAAAAAGATGAGAGAGGCCTGTAATTTTCATCATAGGTACACGTCAACTATGACAGACAAAATGAGAAAGAAAAATCCAGAAAATCACATTGTAGTATTTTTAATGAATTTATTTGCAAATTATGGTGGAAAATAAGTATTTGGTCAATAACAAAAGTTTCTCAATACTTTCTATATACCCTTTGTTGGCAATGACACAGGTCAAACGTTTTCTGTAAGTTTTCACAAGGTTTTCACACACTGTTGCTGGTATTTTGGCCCATTCCTCCATGCAGATCTCCTCTAGAGCAGTGATGCTTTGGGGCTGTCGCTGGGCAACACAGACTTTCAACTCCCTCCAAAGATTTTCTATGGGGTTGAGATCTGGAGACTGGATAGGCCACTCCAGGACCTTGAAATGCTTCTTACGAAGCCACTCCTTCGTTGCCCGGGCGGTGTGTTTGGGATCATTGTCATGCTGAAAGACCCAAACGTTTAATCTTCAATGCCCTTGCTGATGGAAGGAGGTTTTCACTCAAAATCTCACGATACATGGCCCCATTCATTCTTTCCTTTACACGGATCAGTCGTCCTGGTCCCTTTGCAGAAAAACAGCCCCAAAGCATGATGTTTCCACCCCCATGCTTCACAGTAGGTATGGTGTTCTTTGGATGCAACTCAGCATTCTTTGTCCTCCAAACATGACGAGTTGAGTTTTTACCAAAAAGTTCTATTTTGGTGTCATCTGACCATATGACATTCTCCCAATCCTCTTCTGGATCATCCAAATGCACTCTAGCAAACTTCAGACGGGCCTGGACATGTACTGGCTTAAGCAGGGGGACACGTCTCGCACAGCAGGATTTGAGTCCCTGGCGGCGTAGTGTGTTACTGATGGTAGGCTTTGTTACTTTGGTCCCAGCTCTCTGCAGGTCATTCACTAGGTCCCCCCGTGTGGTTCTGGGATTTTTGCTCACCGTTCTTGTGATCATTTTGACCCCACGGGGTGAGATCTTGCATGGAGCCCCAGATCGAGGGAGATTATCAGTGGTCTTGTATGTCTTCCATTTCCTAATAATTGCTCCCACAGTTGATTTCTTCAAACCAAGCTGCTTACCTATTGCAGATTCAGTCTTCCCAGCCTGGTGCAGGTCTACAATTTTGTTTCTGGTGTCCTTTGACAGCTCTTTGGTCTTGGCCATAGTGGAGTTTGGAGTGTGACTGTTTGAGGTTGTGGACAGGTGTCTTTTTTACTGATAACAAGTTCAAACAGGTGCCATTAATACAGGTAACGAGTGGAGGACAGAGGAGCCTCTTAAAGAAGAAGTTACAGGTCTGTGAGAGCCAGAAATCTTGCTTGTTTGTAGGTGACCAAATACTTATTTTCCACCATAATTTGCAAATAAATTCATTAAAAATCCTACAATGTGATTTTCTGGAATTTTGTCTGTCATAGTTGACGTGTACCTATGATGAAAATTACAGCCCTCTCTCATCTTGTTAATTGGGAGAACTTGCACAATTGGTGGCTGACTAAATACTTTTTTCCCCCACTGTATATGTATATACTGTATCTACCTCAATGACCTTGTACCCCTGCACATTGACTTGGTACTCGTACTCCGTCAATATAGCCAAGTTATCATTACTCATTGTGTATTTATTCCTCGTGTTATTTTTCTATTATTTTTCTATTTTCTTTCTCTCTGCATTGTTGGGAAGGGCCCGTAAGTAAACGTTTCACTCTTAGTCTACACCTGCTTTTTAAGACCCCACATTTTTTTGTTCTTTAAAAAAATAAATGTTGTGTGATGTCATTTCTACTTCTCCCTCCAGATGAGGAGATAGACCTGTTACTTTACTATTCACTAAACATGTTGAATACACCATGAGGCTGTGGCAGGGCCAGACTGCTCTAATTGCCCTGATGTAATGTTCATGGTGGTGTGATTTATGAGGTACTCATCTATTAATGTGGCATGATTCATCTCTCTCGGAGCGGGGAGACGTATGATGAGACTTATCCATTTGTCATGGTTGTCTGAGACATAGAAAACTAAAGCTGGTTGTATTTCATCCATTGCTGTGAAGCTGTCCTGTTCATATATCTTTATTTTTCATTTCAGCATTTGTCATATTAGTATAGTTAATAGTCCTAAGAGGTAGTAATATAATTTCTGGGAAGCCTACATGCAGAATCAGAGACTCTTTGTAGAGCATCTGCAGTAGTTGAACTGTTACCATCATGTCAGCTATTACTCCAATAGGTTTAAACGTAGGTTTTAATATTTTGCTCGATCTATGTTAGCATGTACTGTATGTATTTTGTACTTTAAACATCGCTCAATGAAATATACATTTTGTGCAAAGTTTCACGATTAATTTGCTGTGCATTTTGTTAGAGAGGTGGAACATGGTTTGTCTTTATCAAAACGTTCAAATTGCGGGAAACTCATAACTATTGTTTTGGGGAAAGCTTACAGAAAAAGTGTATAATTTAGACAGAGGCTAACAGTGCCTCAGAGACCACGGAGCAATATTAGTCCGGTGGCTAAAACTCTCCTCTTATTGAACATAATGGGGTGCTTGGTGGCAATACACTTACGTGGCCTCACTGACTTTGAGCTGAATCCTCGGGGGAATTAGGTCCCCAAAACAGCAAGGACAAGAGAGGTAAAATTACATCTAACACATTCTTTGAAAATGGTAAAACACACAGTCTGGATGGATTTAGTAATATGGTAAACTCTTGCTGGTTAATGATGAGGGCTCAGTTATGAGAACAGATGTTTAAGTCAGCAAGGTTTATTAGTTTAGTCGTTTTTATTTATCCTCTTTGAATGACATATTCACAGTCTCTTAGGAAGTTAGTACCAGATACTGTTACACAAAGTTTCCCATCTAAACCAGTACCTCTTATACTCCACACAAAGATCTGAATACCGGTAATAAGCTATATGTGAAGTGTTGGCTTTGGGAGAGATTTCCAGCGAGTGCTGTTTAAGTCTGAGAGTGTCTCCCTAATCCTTCCCATGATGCTGCAGCGCTGCTGGTTCCTCTGCCCTCCTGTGACACGCAGAGAAAGAGGCTGTCACACTTTACTAAACTTCTTTATTGGCTCTCTGTCCCAGAGACACACAGGGGCTTTACACACTGACTCAGCCACTGGATTCATTTACTCACAGTGTCTTAGGCCACGCCAGAGACAATACCCTCTATGCCAAGGTTCATCAACTAGATTCAGGCTCAGGCTGATTTTTTCTTGAGTGGATGGTCAGGGGGCCGGAACATAATTACAGATCATTTGTAGACTGCAAATTGACCACAAGAAGCCCGAACAGATATAATATTTGACTAAAACATAATCATTTCAAACCTTGCTTACATTTGTATACGATCACATGCAGTGTATCTCTCTATTATGCATAGGAATACTTTGGAACAGATTTCCAAAATTAAAACTAATTGGAGCTGATTTGCTGGTGTTTTTACAGTCTTTTTTTGACAACTTGGGGGACCTAATAAAATAACTGCGGCTCGCCTGTTGGGGAACCCTGCTCTATGCACTCACTAAATTAAATTATTAAATGATCCTCTGGCATGGGGCTGGTAGGGACTATGAGCTCTTTTAACAATCCGTTTGAACATATGTGCAACTAATTACGTTATCATTTGTTGCACAGATTGATGAAATGGTATCAGAGTGTCATACCATATCGGCTGTGTCAAGGGGGTCTGAAACTGTATGGTACAGAACAGATGGTTGTGCACTTGTAATCCAAGGGTTGCCGGTTTAGGCCCCACTCCTGGCTCTTTCAATTTTTCTCCACAGTGATTTGTATACATGCTGCATGATCAGTCTTTTCATCCACAGTTAAATGTCACCACTTATTCTGTCCCTGTACCCTGTCCCTGGAGGACCACACCGCACTGTAGGAAATCAATTATCTCAAGCATGGTGGCCTGTTCTGTATCATTGCATGATTGACACATTCTATAGACCACCCAAGAACATCAACTAAAAAGCTCTACACTTCACACATTCGGCTATAGATATTTTGTCTGAAAAAAAAAAAAAACTGAATAACAACAAATTGAGTTCAGATTTTCTGGTGGGGGAAAAAACCCTGCCAGCAGAAAGATATAAATAAGCAACTCGATAGCACCTGACACGTCTCAGCTGGATCCATTTGTTGAGCTAAAGACTGCTCATTTAGTTTACACAACAACACGCCACACAATCAATAACCCAAGCCTTGATTTATTCCCCATCAGTTCACACAGTCAGACAGGCCAGAATGATTCTGCTAAAGAGAGAGAGAGAGGGACAGGAGAGGAGAGAGTGAGAGCGAGAGAAGAAATGGAAAGCTCCAGCAGATGGGCAGGGAGACTGCATCACTTCCTGTGGGAACAGACAGAGAGCATACTTCCTCTGGCTCACAGCATGCAATTAGACAAAGGCCTCATGTAACATGAGCTCTCTCACACAGAATGAAACTGCTCCCACAACACTCTTTAAACCTGATGTCCTATCTCTCTCAGCTAAATCTCAAGCAAGTAGACTCATTTTCCCAGGGTCCTCTCTGAAAACCTCATCAGATGAAGAAAACACAATAAGCCACATAAAAATACTACAGTTTACTATAGAATACTATAATACTTACTAGAACACTCTATAGAATTCTGTAGTAAACTGTAGTACAGTGGCTTGCGAAAGTATTCACCCCCCTTGGCATTTTTCCTATTTTGTTGCCTTACAACCTGGAATTAAAATTGATTTTTTGGGGGTTTGTATCATTTGATTTACACAACATGCCTACCACTTTGAAGATGCAAAATATTTTTGGGTGTGAAACTGTTATGTGGGCAGCTTGTCTCTCCCTTTTCTGTTTCCCTTCCTCCTTGTTTTGTCCCCTCTGTGTCTGTTGTATCTGTATGTGTGTTTGTCCCCTTTATGTGGGTGTGTCTGGAGTGGATCAGGGGGCGGGCTCAGGATCTGCCTCTCCTGTGCAGCTGCGGGTTGTTTCCAGTGATTCCTGCCTACGCAGCTGCATCCTATTCTCTAATCATCCTGCACTACTAATTCCGGGGCATGGCTCTCCACCGGCGCCAGATCGTTGTTCTTACCAGAGTGGTAACTTGGCTCACCAGTAAAGTTATTTTGTCTTTTTCTTCAGCCTGGCTCTCCACTCTCCTTAACCTGTCGTTTGTTTTATCTTTAGTTTCGGACATACCTCCCAACCTGCCTGCCTTCCTGCCTGTCGGTCTGCCTGCCTGCCTGCCTGCCTGCCTGCCTGCCTGCCTGCCTCAGCCTCTCCTTCCTCCGGAGCCGACTAGCCCACTCTGTTCCTTTACTTCAGTGGTTTTTGGACTAAGACAATTTTTACTTTTATTAAATATTTTGTTTCTTCCACTCCCTTTGTCGTGTTTGTTTCTCTGAGTGCTGGGTTGAACCATAGCGTAACAGAACGATCTGGCCATGGACCCAACAGAGAGACAGCACGGGGCAAACGAAGACAGCTTCCAACAAGCTATCCAGGCTCAAGGAACGTTGCTAGGACAGCATGACCAACTGATTCGGACTCTTTTGGAAAATAATCATCAACTGCTGAACCAGGTGACTCAGTTAACTACACAAGTCTCTAATTTGTCTGTATTCAGTTCTCCATCTCTCTCTGACCCCCAGTTTGATGCACCCCAAGTTGGTTCCTCGGACATGATGCAGGCTTCGTTCCATCGGGAACCCCCTGTCACGTCGCCTGAACCGTTCCATGGAGAATTGGACAAGTGCCGGGGATTTTTGCTTCAGTGTGACTTGATTTTTCGGCAGAGACCACTGTCATTTTCTACTGATTCCTCTAAGGTACATTATGTTCTGGGGTTGTTAAGAGGGAGAGCTCTGGTTTGGGCTGAGGCTGTGTGCTCAAATCAAACTTTGACTGGATTGACTTTCGCTGATTTTTCTGCTAGATTGAAGACTGTTTTTGACCATCCTGACCATGTGGGTAATTCCTCCAAGATACTTTTTAATTTGAGGCAGGGTTCTAACAGTGTGGCTGAGTACTCTATTGGGTTCTGGACTTTGGCAGCGGACTCCAAGTGGAACAATGTGGCACTTCAAGGAGCATTTCTAAACGGTTTGAATGAAGCCATTAAGGATGAACTGGCTGCTCGTGACGAGCCACATGATTTACATTCTCTCGTTTCCCTGTCCATTAAGCTAGACAACCGGTTGCGGGAAAGGCGTCGGGAGAGAGGCGGTCGGCCGCATCTAGGAGGACGAGTTCCCCAGCCTTCAACCACTCGAGTCTCGCCTCCCCGGAGCCGGCAGCTTCTTGTTCCTGATTCCATCCCGAGCACAGAGGAGGAACCTATGCAAGTGGGTCGAGCTCGACTACCTCCAGCAGAGCGGCAACGGCGCCTCCAGGCGGGTGAGTGCCTGTACTGTGGAGACGCCACACACATTCTGGCTACATGCCCTAAGCGGCCAAAAGACAAGGCTCGCTCGTAACGGTGGGTCTACTTGCGAGCCCAGAGTTAGATCCTGAACCCATCATTCCCCGATTACAAGTACCTGTAACCTTACGTTTCCAGAGTCATTCCCTGCCACTCTCAGCTCTCATAGACTCAGGTGCAGAAGACAACTTTATTAGCCACCAGTTCGTTACACAAGCTCGTATCCCCTTGGAGCCACTACCTACCCCCATTCGGGTCACAGCCCTTGATGGGCGCCTCCTCGCGGAGATAACTCATCAAACCACCCCCGTTTCCCTAGTGATTTCTGGCAATCATTGTGAAAGCATTCAGCTAAGAGTTATGTCTGGCTCAGCTACCTCCCTAATCCTTGGTTTCCCCTGGTTGGCTCTTCACAACCCACAAATTGATTGGACACGTCACACCATTCTCAGTTGGAGCACTAACTGCCATTCTGAGTGCCTTAGGTCAGCGGTTCCCCCCACTAAGTGTAACCCAACTCATCCCTCAGCTCCTCTTGATCTGTCATCTGTCCCCAAAGAATACCATGACTTAGCGGAGGTTTTCAGTAAGGACAAGGCTCTGTCTCTACCACCACATAGGCCTTATGATTGCCCTATTGAACTGCTTCCTGGTGCTCCCTTGCCCTCTAGTCGCTTATACAATCTGTCCCGACCGGAAAGAGAGGCAATGGAGCAGTACATTGGTGATTCTCTGGTCTCGGGCATAATCCGTCCCTCGTCGTCTCCTTTGGGTGCAGGTTTCTTTTTCGTGGAAAAGAAGGACAAGTCGTTACGCCCCTGTATCGATTTCAGGGGTTTAAACAACATAACTGTTAAAAACAAGTATCCCCTTCCACTCATCAACTCTGCTTTTGAACCTCTGCATGGCGCCACAGTTTTCTCCAAGCTTGACCTGCGGAACGCATACCATCTTGTGCGGATCAAACCCGGGGACGAGTGGAAGACCGCTTTCAACACTCCACTGGGACATTTTGAGTATTTGGTCATGCCCTTTGGGCTCTCAAACGCCCCTGCTGTTTTCCAAGCTATGGTGAACGATGTTCTTAGGGATTTTTTGAACCGTTTTGTCTTTGTATACCTGGATGATATTCTTGTTTTTTCCAAGTCACCCGAGGAGCATGAGTCACACGTCCGTCAAGTCCTTCAACGGCTCTTGGAAAACAAGCTCTACGTCAAAGCAGAGAAGTGTGAGTTCCACAAACGGTCTACATCGTTCCTTGGTTTCATCATTGAGAGCGGGCAGGTGAAGGCGGACCCCGAGAAGATCCGGGCAGTGACGGAATGGCCCATACCCACCACCCGTAAGCAACTTCAACGATTTTTGGGCTTTGCTAACTTCTACCGTAGGTTCATTAAGGGTTTTAGTAAAGTGGTGGCACCCCTTACTAGACTCACATCCCCAAAGGTCCCTTTTCTGTGGTCCCCTGAGGCGGAGCAGGCGGTAGGGATTTTGAAGGAACTGTTTTCCACCTCCCCTGTGTTGATACACCCCAATACCTCTCTGCAGTTTGTTGTGGAGGTGGACGCGTCGGGCTCAGGTGTGGGAGCCGTCCTCTCCCAGCGCTCCCCCACTGACCAAAGGCTTCACCCCTGTGCTTTTTTCTCCAAAAAATTGTCACCCACAGAACGGAATTACGACGTTGGAAACCGAGAACTGCTGGCGGTCAAGCTAGCACTGGAAGAATGGCGGCACTGGCTGGATGGAGCTGAACTGCCGTTTGTGGTCTGGACAGACCACAAGAACTTGGCTTACATCCAAGCCACTAAGAGACTCAACTCACGCCAAGCCAGATGGGCCCTGTTTTTTAGTAGGTTTAACTTTATTCTCACATACAGACCGGGGTCAAGAAATGTTAAACCAGATGCTTTGTCCCGCCAGTTTGCTGACCCTTCGGAGACCAGCGAGCCTGAGGCAGTCCTGCCTTCCTCATGCGTCGTGGCGGCTGTTCAGTGGGAGATCGAGTCTCTTGTGAAGACTGCACTTGCCACGGACCCGGGACCGGGTGATGGACCTCCCAACCTACTCTTTGTTCCCGAGACGGTCCGGTCTCAGGTGTTGCAGTGGATTCACACCTCCCGTTTTGCTGGTCACCCTGGGATGAGACGCACGTTGACGCTGCTTAGGAGACATTTTTGGTGGCCTTCAATGGAAACTGACGTTCGGGCTTTTGTGGCAGCCTGTTCAACCTGTGCTCGGGGCAAAGCCTCCCATCAGTCCCCTTCGGGGCTGCTGCTACCCCTCCCAGTTCCCAGCCGTCCCTGGTCCCACATAGCCATGGATTTTGTCACCGGCCTACCCAAGTCTGAAGGTAATGATACTATACTTACCATTGTGGACAGATTCTCTAAATCTGTTCACTATATAGCATTACCAAAATTACCGTCTGCCAGTGAGACAGCGGACCTCCTAGTCCAACATGTATTCCGTCCCCATGGAATACCTGTGGACATCGTATCTGATAGAGGCCCACAGTTTACTTCCCGTGTTTGGAAGGTTTTCTGTTCTGCTTTGGGTGCTTCCGTTAGTCTGTCCTCAGGGTTTCATCCCCAGACCAACGGTCAAACAGAAAGAGCCAATCAAGACCTCGAAGCAACCCTTCGTTGTGTGGCTGCTCAACATCCATCATCCTGGGCCAAACATCTGCCTTGGATAGAGTACGCCCACAACTCCCTCACCACCTCTGCCACTGGTCTTTCACCCTTCGAAGTTACCATGGGTTATCAACCCCCTCTGTTTCCTGCTCAGGAGAAGGAATTGGCTGTTCCTTCGGTTCAGGAGAACCTCCGCCGCTGCCAGAGAGTGTGGCGCGATGCTCGGGAAGCGTTGCTTCGGACCACCGACAGGAACAAGAGGACAGCGGATAGGAGCAGGACTCCCGCACCTGTGTTTCATCCTGGTCAAGAGGTTTGGCTGTCGTCTAAGAACGTACCTCTTCGTACCAAATCACGCAAGCTGTCTCCTCGGTACCTGGGTCCGTTTGTGGTGGAGTCCATCATTAACCCCGCTGCGGTTCGTTTGAAGTTGCCTTCAGCTATGAAGATACACCCTACTTTCCACGTCTCCCAACTGAAACCAGTGTCCTCCAGCCTTTTGTGTCCGCCGGCTGTTCCACCTCCACCTGTTCGTCTCATTGACGACCATCCGGCCTACACCGTCAGTAGGCTACTGGACTCTCGGAGGCGGGGTAGGGGTCTCCAATACCTAGTCGATTGGGAAGGTTATGGACCAGAGGAGAGGTCTTGGGTCCCTAAGCGTTTTGTGTTGGATCCTCAGTTGATCACGGACTTCCATCACGACAACCCTGACAGACCTGGTGGGTCGCCAGGTGGCGACCATTGAGGGGGGGGTACTGTTATGTGGGCAGCTTGTCTCTCCCTTTTCTGTTTCCCTTCCTCCTTGTTTTGTCCCCTCTGTGTCTGTTGTATCTGTATGTGTGTTTGTCCCCTTTATGTGGGTGTGTCTGGAGTGGATCAGGGGGCGGGCTCAGGATCTGCCTCTCCTGTGCAGCTGCGGGTTGTTTCCAGTGATTCCTGCCTACGCAGCTGCATCCTATTCTCTAATCATCCTGCACTACTAATTCCGGGGCATGGCTCTCCACCGGCGCCAGATCGTTGTTCTTACCAGAGTGGTAACTTGGCTCACCAGTAAAGTTATTTTGTCTTTTTCTTCAGCCTGGCTCTCCACTCTCCTTAACCTGTCGTTTGTTTTATCTTTAGTTTCGGACATACCTCCCAACCTGCCTGCCTTCCTGCCTGTCGGTCTGCCTGCCTGCCTGCCTGCCTGCCTGCCTGCCTCAGCCTCTCCTTCCTCCGGAGCCGACTAGCCCACTCTGTTCCTTTACTTCAGTGGTTTTTGGACTAAGACAATTTTTACTTTTATTAAATATTTTGTTTCTTCCACTCCCTTTGTCGTGTTTGTTTCTCTGAGTGCTGGGTTGAACCATAGCGTAACAGAAACAAACAAGAAATAAGACAAGAAAACAGAACCTGAGCGTGCATAACTATTCACCCCCCCCCCCCCCCCCCCCCCAAAGTAAATACTTTGTAGAGCCACCTTTTGCAGCAATTACAGCTGCAAGTATCTTGGGGTATGTCTCTATACGGCAGGTAGCTTAGTGGTTAAGAGCGTAGTGCCAGTAACCGAAAGGTTGCTGGTTCTAATCCCTGAGCCGACTAGGTGAAAAATCTGTCGATGTGCCCTTGAGCAAGGCACTTAACCCTAAATGCTCCTGTAAGTCGCTCTGGATAAGAGCGTCTCCTAAAATGTAAATGTATAAGCTTGGCACATCTATCCAATGGAATTTTTTCCCATTCTTCAAGGCAAAACTGCTCCAGCTCCTTCAAGTTGGATGGGTTCCGCTGGTGTACAGCAATCTTTAAGTCATACCACAGATTCTCAATTGGGTTGAGGTCTGGGCTTTGACTAGGCCATTCCAAGACATTTAAATGTTTCCCCTTAAACCACTCAAGTGTTGCTTTAGCAGTATGCTTAGGGTCATTGTCCTGCTGGAAGGTGAACCTCCGTCCCAGTCTCAAATCTCTGGAAGACTGAAACAGGTTTCCCGCAAGTATTTCCCTGTATTTAGCGCCATCCATAATTCCTTCAGTTCTGACCAGTTTCCCAGTCCCTGCCAATGAAAAACATCCCCAAGGCATGATGCTGCCACCACCATGCTTCACTGTGGGGATGGTGTTCTCGGGGGATGAGAGGTGTTGGATTTGCGCCAGACATAGCGTTTTCCTTGATGGCCAAAAAGCTCAATTTTCATCTCATCTGACCAGAGTACCTTCTTCCATATGTTTGGGGAGTCTCCCACATGCCATTTGGTGAACGCCAAACATGTTTGCTTATTTATTTCTTTAAGCAATGGCTTTTTTCTGGCCACTCCTCCGTAAAGCCCAGCTCTGTGGAGTGTACGGCTTAAAGTGGTCCTATGGACAGATACTCCAATCTCCGCTTTGCAGCTCCTTCAGGGTTATCTTTGGTCTCTTTGTTGCCTCTCTGATTAATGCCCTCCTTGCCTGGTCTGTGAGTTTTGGTCGGCGGCCCTCTCCTGGCAGGTTTATTGGGACGGAGGTTCACCTTCCATCAGGACAATGACCCTAAGCATACTGCTAAAGCAACACTCGAGTGGTTTAAGGGGAAACATTTAAATGTCTTGGAATGGCCTAGTCAAAGCCCAGACCGCAATCCAATTGAGAATCTGTGGTATGACTTAAAGATTGCTGTACACCAGTGGAACCCATCCAACTTGAAGGAGCTGGAGTAGTTTTGCCTTGAAGAATGGGAAAAATCCCAGTGGCTAGATGTGCCAAGTTTATAGCGACATACCCCAAGAGACTTGCAGCTGTAAATGCTGCAAAAGGTGGCTCTTCTGTGTTTTTGTCTTCTTTTTTGTTTGTTTCACAAGAAAAAATATTTTGCATCTTCAAAGTGGTAGGCATGTTGTGTAAATCAAATGATACAAACCCCCCAAAAATCCATTTTAATTCCAGGTTGTAAGGCAACAAAATAGGAAAGATGCCAAGGGGGGTGAATTCTTTCGCAAGCCACTGTATACTGTAGAATACTATACTACACACTGTACTATGCCTGGATCATGTGTAGTACTTACTTTAGTATTTAGACCATACTTTAGTATAGTATTGTTTCATGTGGGTTAGCTGTAACATGATTGATGTTTGAACTAGGACCACAATGGAAATACAGTACATTTTGTACTTTTTATTCTCGACACATTTCTAAATGTATTGTATCCACATTTGTGGTTGTATTGTGTTTTTGAATAGTCAAATAGAATCAATCAATCAAAGAATACTACAGTGTGGAGTATAGTAGTCTACATTATGCTACACAATTCTATAGTAAGCAATACATTATAGAGGGCGGGAACCTCAGAGGAAATCCCGGCATGAGCTCCCCAAGGACAGCACGTTCAAATCAAAACAGCACCGACAAAGCTAGCAGTTAGCAGTTAAGCTAGATGCAGTCCAATTGATCACAACATTCTAAAGTAAGCACTATATGATCAAGGGATACTACAGTGCGTAGTATAGTTGTCAGGAACGACGTGTATGCGGTGAGTGAAGTCAAGCGCAGGACACAGAGATACTAGCAGACGTACTTTACTAATAGTAAAGAACAAAAATACACGTATACGACGTAACAGCAATGCCGATACAGCCTAGACACAAAACAATAACACACAATACCAAACGAGAGACATGGGTAAATATAGGAACTACAATCAAACATAATAGACAACAGGTGTAACCACTCAAGACATAACAAGACAAACACCGAAACATCGATCGGCAGTAGCTAGTACTCCGGGGACGACGAACGCCGAAGCCTGCCCGAGCAAGGAGGAGGAGCAGCCTCGGCAGAATCCGTGACAATAGTATTCTACAGTACACTACAAAATATTATAGTAAGCACTACACAATCGAGGGATACTACAGTGCGTAGTATAGTATTCTACAGTACACTACACAATATTATAGTAAGCACTACACAATCGAGGGATACTACAGTGTGTAAAATGACGCCTTGAACATAAAGTTTAACTGGTGCTTTTCTCTTCAATACAGTTTTCATTTGGCTCTCTCTCATTCAACTGACTAGGCTATCCCTGACAACAGCAAATTACAATGTTACCCTTTGTTTACACTCTCTGTGTGAACGTTCGTTGGAGTCCTGTCGCCATGACTATGACAGGCTAGCAAGACTGGCGCTAACGTTAGCCAATGTTAGCTTCTATGCTAACTGACTTTTATAAATTATTTAAACTATCAAAACGGCTTAAAAAAATAAGAACAATATCATTATACTCCGCTTAACTTGGTGTTTCATATCCTATGCTTTATAACTCGCTCACCGTGAAGATAAGGTTTAAAATAATTATTTATCTGGTGCTTCTCTCTTCAGTTGGCTCTCTCATTCAACTGACTCACTGACTAGGCATGCTGGCGCGAGAGACACTGTAGAGTGAGAGAGAGTTCAATGTGTCAAATCGGAGGGCTTGTTGTCTGGACCCATGGCAGTCTTTATGGGGGTGCCACAGGGTTCAATTCTTGGGCCGACTCTTTTCTCCGTGTATATCAATGATGTCGCTCTTGCTGCTGGTGACTCTCAGATCCACCTCTACGCAGACTACACCATTCTGTATACATCTGGCCCTTCATTGGACACTGTGTTAACAAACCTCCAAACGAGCTTCAATGCCATACAACACTCCTTCAGTAGCCTCCAACTGCTCTTAAACACTAGTAAAACTAAATGCATGCTCTTCAACCGAACGCTGCTTGCATCCGCCCACCCGACTAGAATCACTACTCTCGACGGGTCTGACCTAGAGTATGTGGACAACTACAAATACCTAGGTGTCTGGTTAGACTGTAAACTCTCCTTCCAGACTCACATTAAGAATCTCCAATCAAAAGTTAAATCTAGAATCGGTTTTCTATTTCGCAACAAAGCCTCCTTCACTCATGCTGCCAAACATGCCCTCGTAAAACTGACTATCCTACCGATCCTTGACTTCGGCGATGTCATTTACAAAATAGCCTCCAACACTCTACTCAGCAAATTGGATGTAGTCTATCACAGTGCCATCCGTTTTGTCTCCAAAGCCCCATATACTACCCACCACTGTGACCTGTACGCTCTTGTTGGCTGGTCCACACTACATATTCGTCGCCAAACCCACTGGCTCCAGGCCATCTATAAATCACTGCTAGGCAAATCCCTGCCTTATCTTAGCTCATTGGTCACCATAGCAACACCCACCCGTAGTATGCGCTCCAGCAGGTATATCTCACCGATCATCCCCAAAGCCAACACCTCCTTTGGCCGCCATTCCTTCCAGTTCTCTGCTGCCAATGACTGGAACAAATTGCAAAAATCTCTGAAGCTGGAGACACTTATCTCCCTCACTAACTTTAAGGATCAGTTGTCAGAGCACCTTACCGATCACTGCACCTGTACACAGCCCATCTGAAATTAGCCCGCCCAACTACCAACTACCTCATCCCTATATTGTTAATTATTTTGCTCATTTGTACCCCAGTATCTCTATTTGCACATCATCTCTTGCACATCTATCATTCCAGTGTTAATACTAATTGTAATTATTTTGCACTATAGCCTATTTATTGCCTTACCTCCATAACTTGCTACATTTGCACACACTGTATATATATTTTGTTGTATTTTTGACTTTATGTTTTGTTTTACCCCATATGTAACTCTGTGTTGTTGTTTTTATCGCACTGCTTTGCTTTATCTTGGCCAGGTCGCAGTTGTAAATGAGAACTTGTTCTCAACTGGCTTACCTGGTTAAATAAAGGTGAAATAAAAAAATTAAAAAGTGAAGCAACCACAAGAGTAAGCGTTTCCTTCGGGCCAAAACAAGCACAACACCCCTTGACTATAAATAAATGATTACAAAATGCCAAAGATTAGGCTACCATATATCTCACATTCTTCCAATCTCCCACATTTCTGGTTGGCAACACAGGGAGCCCAAACATGAACACAAAACTATACTATTAATACAGAAAGTATTACCACTTTTTGTGTCCGCCAAAACACTACAGTAAATACTACAGTAAAGTCCAATAAAACACAACAGTGAATACTATAGTATATAAATATAGTAATACAACAGTATTTAGAGCATAGTATTTTTTCATGTGGGAAAGTCCAACATTACTCATCTATGGGTTTTGTAGCTTGTGGCTATAGTGACGTTCAACTTTGACCTGCTACACGATTCATAATACTGATGGTAGATTTTTACACTTTGTGCTGCTTATCAATATTGCAGTGGTCTGAATAGGATTGGTGAGCTGTACTGTAGCAGTAGTTAGATTTTGGTTGGTTACTGCAGGTTACCTTTGCACAGATTGAGCAGGACATCTGTAGTCTAATAATACACCATCTCCCATGCATATTTCATGTGTTTTTACAGTAATTTCTCAATTCTGCTTTAGTGAGTCATTTAGTCATATATTTGGATGTCACCTCATACCTTTGTGAATCAGGTTCCATTTCCTTCCAAAATTACTGCTCATGTTTAATGCACCACTGATATATACATTCTAATTAGACCGTTCTGAATAATTTTGCCATGAGATGATAAAGAGGTAGAGATAAACATTAGTCCAGAGCCTTCACCAGACCTGGGAATGGACTCACAACATTCCACTGTGCACATACAATTCATTGTCTATTCCACGTTGAAATGATGGGGAAACAACATTGATGCAACCACAGTATGCCCAGTGGGATACCTGTACAATTGTTCCCATAGGACATTGAAAAGGTAATGATGAATTGAAAACTATTACTATTAGGTTAATGTTTCGAGGCTGAATCAGACAACATGCAACACCACACAACCACTCATAGATTAAAAACCACTTGCCAGGCAGTATACTCTGAGGAATAATGCTCACAGTAAAGATACACACAACACAATCTGTTCTAGTGGGTCCAAACATGACTAGGCTATATGACCAGTGGCATACTCTTGATTATGGATTTACATGAGCATATGGCCAACAGCTGGAGAGATAAACCAATACAAAAAACACGGACAGACCTGTTGCATCATAAACATGGTTTCTATGGATATAAATCTCATCTGGAGGACACATTTATAATACATGGGTCCTGGCTCTGTGTCTTATGAGGTGACACAAGCATGGCCATGTTATATTTTCACCCGTAGGAAATGGTCACCAAACATGATACTTGTTAGTTTTGAGGTACAGGGTGTTCAGGCTATGGATTCCAGCCTTAGTAAGGACAACTGATTCAGCCAACTGCTCATCAAAGTCTTTGTTGAATCGGGTGTGTAATGTGTGTTAGTGCTGGGCTGGAGTCGAGGGATGGCGAATAATGTTTCTGTAGGCTGGGAAGACACAAAATGGCTGAAACATACCGGCCCTATTATTGTGACGGCAAGAAGCTAAACAATAGCAGACAACGTAAAGTTCTAATAGCTAAAAGGAAAATGACAATATATAACCGTACAAAATACTTGAGTCCATGAGTTCTTCATGTGTGAGTGCATGCGTCGAGATCTTCATGTAAATGGGTGCAAGTACTGTATATACTGTATGTGTTCTTGAGCTGAAAGGGAAAAGAGTGGGTTAGTGACTGGAACTGGTTTTTCAGGTCAGTTAGTCAGTGTGGTATTAGACATCATCTTAATGTCTTTCTGTCGGTCAAGTCTACACTCTTAGAAAAAAAGGTGCTCTCTCTTAAAGGGTTATTTGGCTGTCCCCATAGAACCCTTTGAAGAACCCTTTTTGGTTGCAGGTAAAAAAACTTTTGGTTCCAGGTAGAAACATTTTGGATTAGGGTTAAGGAACCCAAAAGGGTTCTACCTGGAACCAAAAAAAGGTTATCCTATGGGGACAGCCGAAGAACCCTTTTGGAACCCTTTTTTCTAAGAGTTTAGGTCAGGGTTTCTGAGCTATTAGTCGGCAGGTATATAATATTAGCACAATTAATTGGCCTATACTATAAATGAAACACAATTTTTAACACATCTGATTAGTACATTTGTACATGACAACAACATAATAATTTTGATCTGATTACGCTCATAAAATCCCCATGTCTCTATTCAATTATTATTTTTGTCTATTTCTCTGTGCATTGATTGGTGGGGAAAAACAGGTCTGCATAGCCTACTGTAGGCTACAGTATTGTTTTTAACGTCAACATTCATTCAGAGCAATTAGCTTGTGTCACGCCCTGGCTCTGGGGACTCTTATATGTTGAGCCAGGGTGTGGATGTTCTATGTGTTATTTTCTATGTTTTGGTTATAGTTCGTGTATTTCTATGTTGGCCAGGGTGGTTCCCAATCAGAGGCAGCTGTAGCTTGTTGTCTCTGATTGGGGACCATACTTAGGCAGCCTGTCGGCACATGTTTACTGTGGGATCTTGATCCGTAAGGTTTGTGTTTAACCTAGGACTTCACGTATCGTTTATTGTTTTTGTTCGTGTTGTACATTCAATAAAATAATGTACGCTTCTCACGCTGCGCCTTGGTCCGCTTCTTACGACGATCGTGACAGCTTGACAGCAAGAAAAAATGTTGCTCTCAAAAAGTATCAAAAGAAAGGTGGATAATGAAAATTTACGTTTCAGGGAAGAATGTACAGAGAGATATGTGTTCATCTTACCATATTTTCCCAAAGCTAAGCCACTGTGTCTTATTTGCAATGAAAATGTTGCTGTTTGCAAAGAATTCAATCTCAGACGTCATTATGAATCTAAGAAGGTCCTCTGTAGCTCAGCTGGTAGAGCACGGCGCTTGTAACGCCAAGGTAGTGGGTTCGATCCCTGGGACCACCCATACACAAAAAATAAAAAATAATAATGTATGCACGCATGACTGTAAGTCGCTTTGGATAAAAGCGTCTGCTAAATGGCATATTATTATTATTAAGCATGGAACTTTCAAAGTGGCCTTCCCACCCCAGACAGAGGCCCGATGCAGAAACATTGAAGCGTAAGCTGCACACACATCTTTTTGGGC
The DNA here is from genome assembly GCF_964263955.1 of Coregonus lavaretus. Taxonomy (NCBI): domain Eukaryota; kingdom Metazoa; phylum Chordata; class Actinopteri; order Salmoniformes; family Salmonidae; genus Coregonus; species Coregonus lavaretus. The sequence goes on along the minus strand of NW_028163291.1, from coordinate 104,482 downwards.
TGACAAATTCTGTCACTTAAACGGGTTAAATCTGCAGTTACAAGGAAGAGGGAAAACAGTTGTGGACATGGTGCAAAAACTTGAGGCCTTTCCTAGGAAGCTTGAGTTGTTTGATTTGGACTTGTCATCTGGAAGACTACTGCACTTCAGCACACAGAAGAACGACAGGCAGAGGGACCAGACAACTTCTCCACCAGATTTGAAGACTACAGCATGCCCAAGGATATCATTGCGTTTGTACGTGATCCTCTCACAGTCTGCCCACGTGGAGAATGATCCTCCCTTGCTAAGAAAACCCTACCCCTCGCTGGATGAGGCTGCAATTCAAACTGAGCTGATGGAATTCCAGACATAGAGTCATCTCAAGGATGCACTCAGGAGTGCCGAGTCCGTGTGTGCGTTTTAAAGAAACTTGCATTTTATGTGCTAACAATGTTTGATCGACTTACACCTGCGAGTCCTCATTTTCCTCTATGAAGGCAGTATAGATTCTCGACAGGAACTGGCTTTCACATAAGTCAATCGCGGACTGCCTGCGCATCAAAATTACATCCATCTCACACGACATCCACAAGATCGTGTCCGAGGGGAAATGCAACTTTTCCCATTGAGTAAGTAACTTAGTGGCCTATATGACTGTAATTAGTAAATACTAACATTATTGTGAGTGCTTATCCAGGGATATTTAGGTCTCAAGCTGACAGTATTTTCTGTTTGTTCTGTCGTTAAAGGAGCAGGCTATCCCGATACAGACATTCAGAAACAGACATCGCCTTGTTTTCTTTAAATTGTTGTTTTATGTACGATGCTACAGTTTTGGCCAGTTGCAAATATAAATAGGCCTACTAAAAAAAATCTCACTTACATTAGGACATACAGTACCAGTCGAAAGTTTGGACACATCTACTAATTAATGTTTTTTTGTTTGTTTTTTACAAATATTTACGTTGTAGAATAATATTGAAGACATCAAAACTATGAAATAACACATATGGAATCATGTATTAACCAAAAAAGTGTTAAACAAATCAAAATATATTTTAGATTTTAGATTCTTCAAATTGCCTTGATGACAGCTTTGCACACTCTTGGCATTCTCTCAACCAGCTTAACCTGGAATGCTTTTCCAACAGTCTTGAAGGAGTTCCCACATATGCTGAGCACTTGTTGGCTGCTTTTCCTTCACTCTGCAGTCCGACTCATCCCAAACCATCTCAATTGGGTTCAGGTCGGGGGATTGTGGAGGCCAGGTCATCTGATGCAGCACTCCATCACTCTCCTTCTTGGTAAAATAGCCCGTACCCAGCCTGGAGGAGTGTTGGGTCATTGTCCTGTTGAAAAACAAACGATAGTCCCACTAACCCCAAACCAGATAGGATGGCGTATCACTGCAGAATACTGTGGTAGCCATGCTGGTTAAGTGTGCCTTGAATTCAAAATAAATCACAGACAGTATCACCAGCAAAGCACCCCCACACCATAACACCTCCTCCTCCATGCTTTATGGTGGGAACTACACATGCGGAGATCATCCGTTCACCCACACCGCGTCTCACAAAGACACAGCGGTTGGAACCAAAAATCTCCAATTTGGATTTCCACCGGTCTAATATCCATTGCTCGTGTTTCTTGGCCCAAGCAGGTCTCTTCTTATTATTGGTGTCCTTTAGTAGTGGTTTCTTTGCAGCAATTCCACCATGAAGGCCTGATTTACACAGTCCCCTCTGAACAGTTGATGTTGAGATGTGTCTGTTACTTGAACTCTGTGAAGCATTTATTTGGGCTGCAATTTCTGAGGCTGGTAACTCTGGGTCTTCCATTCCTGTGGCGGTCCTCATGAGAGCTTGTTTCATCATAGCGCTTGATGGTTTTTGCGACTGCACTTGAAGAAACGTTTAAAGTTCTTAAAGTAATGATGGACTGTCATTTCTCTTTGCTTATTTAAACTGTTCTTGCCATAATATGGACTTGGTCTTTTACCAAATAGGGCTATCTTCTGTATAAATAAAGAAAAACCCTTGAATGAGTAGGTGTGTCCAAACTTTTGACTGGTAGTGTATATTATTTATTGTGAAAGATGCTGTTAAGCCTCATAGCCTACCTCAGCCAGTTAAGTTATTTCATATAGGCTCTGAAGAAATAGACTCTAATTAAGCCCTCTTGTTATTTGTAAAGTAAATTAAAATGAAGATTATTGATGAAATGAATTACTCGACTGGTGTAGGTTTTCTCCATCTGTTACTGTGTAACACTTGCATAACAAGTTAGCTATATTTTATATGAAATAAATATTCATAATTGATTTTGGGGGCTTTGGGGGGCCAAATAATATTGCTGGTGGGCCAGATTTGTCCCGCGGGCCGCCATTCCTCTTAATCCTATTCTAAGGAGTCCCTTGTTCTGTTTAGGATTAGTTTTGTATGGTGTGCTGTCCCTTCTGAGATCCACGTTATTCTCTTTCGGTAGAGTTCTTGTTGTTTTCAGGTTTGTCCGCCGAGAGTGATGCGAGTTTCACTGCAGGACTTTCCTGCTATCTTGAGAGAGACTATTACTCCAACTCTTACACATCCTGTTTGCATCGACTGTCAAGTTGTCTGTACAGAGTGATACGAGTGTGATTGGAAGCTTGGGCCATTCCTGCTCTTGTCCCTTGAGGAAGACTAGTCCACTGCTCTGACTTTGAGTTTCAAGAAAGCCTCTTCTGTCAAACCGCGAGAGGGATGATCTGCAGGGTTGACCACTGATCTGCAGGTTGACAGCTGATGATTCTCTCACATCACTCATGCTTGTCACATATGTCTTTACAGGTGAAAGATGTGGTTCTGTTTCCTGCATCTGGTCTATGCACCCTTGAACTCTTGGGTGCTCCTCAAGTAAAATAGAGGAGTCAAGGTTTATAATGTAAAATGTGTGGATGTATTGCGTTGTATATGAAAATGAAAGCTAATTCATGTATTGAGTGAAAGTCTAGGTGTAAATTGAATGTTAAAAGTGTTAGTCACATGGTAATATCCAAAATACGATGGGGATCATCGATGCCGGCTCACCTGACAGGTACTTGCCACCCTGTGCCATCTGTGAGCCGGATGGCACTGCAATCGCTACTCCTTCTTCCTCCTTCAAGGCACTCAAAATCAGAATCACCTCTATTCGCCAAATACATTTGCATGTACAGGAATTTGACTCAGTGAAATGGAAATCACAGTCTTGGCCACCTCCACTGTTCACTACTGCCACACGGAAAGACACCACAACAGCTTTAGGCCTGATCACCTGCCAAACACACCCTAAAGAGAAAGTGTGTGTATGTTTATTAAGAGTGTGAGTGTGTGTGTGCATGTGCGTACGTATGTGTGTGTGTGTGTGCATGTGTGTGTGTGAACGTGCGTGTGTACGTGCGCGCGTGTGTGTAATGAGTGTTGCAGGCAGGGTAATGAGAAGCAGCATATGGAGAGAGCTGACAGCATTGTTTAGGAGGACATGGAGCTGCCTTCAGCTAGCCCGCCTTCACTGAAAGACCACGGAACACAGAGGGGGAATCAACGCAGGCTAATGGCCCATTACCAAGTTTAACCATACGCTGGGTACGTCAGGCCTGATGGCTATTGTGGCCGCTGCACAAAGCCCTCCAACCCACACACACACACACACGAACGCATGCACTGACAGACGCGCACGCACACACAGAGATAAGATTAACACACACTCAGTTAATCTCAGGGTTCAGGGTTCAAGTCCCTGTTCAGGCAACAAAGATTCAAGCCTGGCCTCTACACAGCATACTCTGATTAAAGGAAGCCCTTTATCTACTTCCCCAGAGTCAGAGGTACTCGTGGATACCATTTTATGTCTCTGTGTGCAGTTTGAAGCAAGTTGATTATTAGGGTTAGCGAAATTGCTAACTAGCGTTAGCGCAATGTCTGGTATTCTATGGTAACTGCTAGCATGCTAGTAGATGCCATAGATGATAAAGAGCTTCTGGCACAATTGCGCTAACGCTAGTTAGCATTGGCTATCGAAACCAGCACTAACTTCCTTCATACTGGATGCAGAGACATCAAAATTGTATCCATGAGTTCATCTGACTCTGGGGAAGTAGATAAATGGCTTCATTGCCAAAATCCCGAAGTATCCCTTTAAGCGGTTAATAGCTGTCTGCAAGGCTTTTGACCAAGAAAGAATTGTCTTCCAAAGACAAGGTTTACTTACTAATTCATTTCCAGTTTGGGTCAAAGCAGGGTTTTCATTCACTAAAGCCTTGACCCTGATGGGATTTCAACATGCAACAATCTGATCTGGAATCAGACACGCTACTGTTGTGCCACAACCTCTTCATCTACTTGAAGATCTATAGGGAAGGCATGGTTTAATGGGGAGGCATGGTTTAATGGGGAGGCATGGTTTAATGGGGAGACTTGGTTTAATGGGGAAGCATGGTTTAATGGGGAGGCATGGTTTAATGGGGAAGCATGGTTTAATGGGGAGGCATGTTTTAATGGGGAGGCATGGTTTAATGGGGAAGCATGGTTTAATGGGGAAGCATGGTTTAATGGGGAAGCATGGTTTAATGGGGAGGCATGGTTTGATGGGGAAGCATGGTTTAATGGGGAGGCATGGTTTAATGGGGAGACTTGGTTTAATGGGGAAGCATGGTTTAATGGGGAGACTTGGTTTAATGGGGAAGCATGGTTTAATGGGGAGGCATGGTTGTTTAATGGGGAAGCATGGTTTAATGGGGAGGCATGGTTTAATGGGGAGGCATGTTTTAATGGGGAGGCATGGTTTAATGGGGAAGCATGGTTTAATGGGGAAGCATGGTTTAATGGAGAATCATGGTTTAATGGGGAGGCAAGTTTTAATGGGGATACTTGGTTTAATGGGGAGGCATGGTTTAATGGGGAAGCATGGTTTAATGGGGAGGTATGTTTTAATGGAGAGACTTGTTTTAATGGGGAAGCATGGTTTAATGGGGAGACTTGGTTTAATGGGGAAGCATGGTTTAATGGGGAGGCATGGTTTAATGGGGAAGCATGGTTTAATGGGGAAGCATGGTTTAATGGGGAGGCATGTTTTAATGGGGAGGCATGGTTTAATGGGGAGGCATGTTTTAATGGGGAGGCATGGTTTAATGGGGAGGCATGGTTTAATTGGGAGGCATATTTTAATGGGGAGGCATGGTTTAATGGGGAGGCATGGTTTAATTGGGAGGCATGTTTTAATGGGGAGGCATGGTTTAATGGGGAGGCATGGTTTAATGGGGAGGCATGTTTTAATGGGGAGGCATGGTTTAATGGGGAGGCATGGTTTAATGGGGAGGCATGTTTTAATGGGGAGGCATGGTTTAATGGGGAGGCATGGTTTAATGGGGAGGCATGGTTTAATGGGGAAGCATGGTTTAATGGGGAGGCATGGTTTAATGGGGAGGCATGTTTTAATAGGGAGACTTGGTTTAATGGGGAGGCATGGTTTAATTGGGAGGCGTGTTTTAATGGGGAGGCATGGTTTAATGGGGAGGCATGTTTTAATGGGGAGACTTGGTTTAATGGGGAGGCATGGTTTAATGGGGAGGCATGTTTTAATGGGGAGACTTGTTTTAATGGGGAAGCATGGTTTAATGGGGAGACTTGGTTTAATGGGGAAGCATGGTTTAATGGGGAGGCATGGTTTAATGGGGAAGCATGGTTTAATGGGGAAGCATGGTTTAATGGGGAGGCATGTTTTAATGGGGAGGCATGGTTTAATGGGGAGGCATGTTTTAATGGGGAGGCATGGTTTAATGGGGAGGCATGGTTTAATTGGGAGGCATGGTTTAATGGGGAGGCATGGTTTAATGGGGAAGCATGGTTTAATGGGGAGGCATGGTTTAATGGGGAGGCATGTTTTAATGGGGAGACTTGGTTTAATGGCGAGGCATGGTTTAATTGGGAGGCATGTTTTAATGGGGAGGCATGGTTTAATGGGGAGGCATGTTTTAATGGAACTGTTCCATCATACGATGCCTCCCCATCAGAATGTGGTGAATCCAGAGTCTACCATCGGCCTGCTAACACTGGCAATAACATGGCTATACGCTATCCCTCCCCTATCCGTAAGTGTGTGTGTTCTTACCCCCTCCACTGTCTCTCTGTTCTCTCCTCTGCATCACGACTCACAGCAACGGTTCCCTTAATTATCCCTTCAGCTCCACTCCCACACCGACCCCAGAGGACTGTGTGTAGACGGGCGAGACTGACCGGAGACATGGAGGGGCAAGAAAGGCCTGTAAATATGCAAGAACACACACACAGTCAGAGACACACACACACACTCACACACAGTCAGAGACACATACACACAGTCAGAGAGACACACACACACTCACTCACACAGTTAGAGACACATACACACACACAGAGAGAGAGAGAGAGAGAGAGAGAGAGAGAGAGAGAGAGAGAGAGAGAGAGAGAGAGAGAGAGAGAGAGAGAGAGACAATGGGTGTTTTCGAGCGGATCACTTTTGTCAAGACGTTGACCAATGTTGGTGACCACCTTTCAAAGTGTGTTACATTATGAGTGTAAAAATTGTCCGACGTGCGACTACATGTCGACTGCATGACCTTTACAAAAACCACGTGATCAAAGGTCATGAACTTTCGACTGCAGTCGACAGGACATTTCTGCAGTTGCTCCTCACCAACTGCAACTTGAAGTCGGAACCAAAGTATTGTGGGAGACAAACTTCTTCTGTTTTTTGGAAGCAAAAGGCACTACATGCTCATAAATGGTTGATGTCGCCACCTATCATTGCTTATTATCAATGCATGTTTACTGTTTTGGATGGATTACTATTTAGAGCTTAAATACATCTTTACCCTTACATCCTTGCAATCTAATTACATAAGCATACATATGATCCAAATTTCTAACATAAATAAATGAAATATCCTACTTGCGACAATATAGCTAATGTATTTATCTAGATGTTACTGTAATGTTGTGTCCCATGTTATAGCCTACAGTTGGTATTGTCTGTAATATTGTTGTCACCATACAAATTCAAATGTGTTGATTGTCTATTAAGTGTGAATACAATTTAATATACACTGAGTGTACAAAACATTAAGAACACCTTCCTAATATTGATTTGCACCCCCTTTTGTCCTCAGAACAGCCTCAATTTGTCAAGGCATGGACTACAAGATGTTGAAAGTGTCCCACAGGGGTGCTGGCCCATGCGGACTCCAATGCTTCCCACAGTTGTGTCAAGTTGGCTGGATGTCCTTTGGGTGGTTAACCATTCTTGATGCACACAGGAAACTGTTGAGCGTGAAATACCCAGCCAGGTCACCGGTGATACAAGTCAGTATTCAACGTATATCCATGTCTGAGGACGTCGGGAGATGACGTGGAAACCGGCCACTAGGGGCAACCGTGAGCGCTGTTACCTTCAAGTAGGTTTGGGTTTTACTAGGGTGTTGTGGACGGGGATGGTGGATAAGGTTGTTAAGTTAAGCCTATCCCAAAGTTAAGCCTTTCCCAAACCTTAACCCTTATATTAACCGTTCAGAGTTAATGCCTAACCTTAAGATTTCTGAGTTAATGCCTAAACTTAACCCCAACCTTAAAAATGTGGAGTTAACTTGAAACAATTAGAAATTTGAAGTTTGCAACAACTTGGAAATTTGAAGTTCGAGAAACATGGATGAACGGAACGTCTAACTCTGAAGTGAGACTGTGAGAGCTAGTTGGAAAAACCCAGCAGTGTTCTTGACACACTCAAACCGGACGCCTGGCACCTACTACCATACCCCGTTCAAAGGCACTTAAATATTTTGGCTTGCCCATTCACCCTCTGAATGGCACACATACACAATCCATGTCTCAATTGTTTCAAGGCTTAAAAATCCTTATTTACCCAGTCTCCTCCCCTTCATCTACACTGATTGAAGTGGATTTAACAGGTGACATCAATAAGGGATCATAGCTTTCACCTGGATTCAGCTGGTCAGTCTATGTCATGTTCCTAATGTTTTGTACACTCAGTGCATATTGTAGGCTACACATGGTTCATTGGAGAGGATTTCTACACTGGCAATTTTATAGGCTTAATCTGTGTCGGGAAACTGGCCCTTAATGAGCAAGTAACCCAGACACCAGTCATGAGGTCAATACCAAGTATTAGACTGCTTGGTATATTGCTTGGCATATTGTTACCCAGTAACTTCTGTGAACTGATGTAAATGTATAGTCTAACCCTTTTCATATTGTTACCCAGTAACTTATGTGAACTGATGTAAATGTATAGGCTAATCCTTTTCATATTGTTACCCAGTAACTTATGTGAACTGATGTAAATGTATAGGCTAATCCTTTTCATATTGTTACCCAGTAATTTATGTGAACTGATGTAAATGTATAGGCTAATCCTTTTCATATTGTTACCCAGTAACTTATGTGAACTGATGTAAATGTATAGTCTAACCCTTTTCATATTGTTACCCAGTAACTTATGTGAACTGATGTAAATGTATAGGCTAATCCTTTTCATATTGTTACCCAGTAACTTATGTGAACTGATGTAAATGTATAGTCTAATCCTTTTCATATTGTTACCCAGTAACTTATGTGAACTGATGTAAATGTATAGTCTAATCCTTTTCATATTGTTACCCAGTAACTTATGTGAACTGATGTACATGTATAGTCTAACCCTTTTCTGTACAGTGAGCGTTTTGTCCTTCATGTGATTGAATCATTACATGAATCAAATTCTGTTCTTTATATGATTAATGAGAAAAGCAACATAAAGGTTTCAAATGAAAGAAATACACTACAGGCTGTAGTGATGCTGACCTGCAATCAGTTACCATACAGTAAGAGGCTTTGTGGACTACATTTATTCACATCTGTTACAATTCCATGTTGCAACAGTCAAAAACAAAAATGAGGAAGGTACAAAGGCGTGAAGTAATGGCAAGCAAAAGAGCATATCCCATACGCTGCAAAAACACCTATATGTTCTCATTGTAGTAGCCTATGTACTCACTACCTGGTTATATTTTGAGACAACTGTCACAAAAAATACAAAACAAGTCTTGTGAATGTTAGAAAGAGCTTGGGTTGGTATCGAATGTCCTTATCAGGATATTCATTCCTTGGACCATGTTCAGCTTCGTGTAGGAGAAGTGGAAATTCAATAGCATCCACTTCATCGGCAATAATAAAGGCGAATGCCATGTCTGACATTGTCGCGTTTCCTTGAAACAGCAAATGTTGTACGACTTGCTGTCAGTGCGTATGTACCTCTCCCGACTTTACTCGACTTCCGTCTACAGTCGGCTACTTTTGGCTTACCACCCAAACGTGCTCAGTGACTCTGTAAACTCTGCATGCTAGCGTGCATTGTGTGTGAGTCCACATTTATACAGAATGAGGCGAATGGAGGTGGGTAAGCCAGACACAGTTCTGAAACCACAGGTTGTGTCTTTTATGTGCAGTGTAATTATATACTGTATCCGGCATGACATGACAATTATTTGTACATTTTTGTTTTTGACATTTAGCGCTCTTATCCATAGCAGTGAGTACTTTTTTTTCTCATACTGGTCCTCTCTGGGAATTGAACCCACAACCCTGGTGTTGCAAGCACCATGATCTACCAACTGAGCCACATGGGACTATATCCTATGGACTGTACATGGAATCAGCCCTATTAACACACCATGTATTAAATAGCCATATTACGGTATCAGGATATATTAGCAAGGTCATCTGAAATATGACTGACAATGCCAGTAGTCTTGACCTGAATACAACAATAGGAGGAGTTGTATGCTCTCTGCTTCTCAAAGTCAGACCAAGGTAATTGTAATCTCATTTTAAAACGATGGTCTCCAATTTCATGTTGCAAATCTGGTAAGCCATGATTTGATTATCAGGGCAAGCGTGTGTGGTTTAGTTTACAGTAGAGCTCACCGAGAAATACACTCTCTCCATAGGATGAAGGGATGGAGGGAGATGGAGGTGAGGAAAGAAGAATAGGCCTGTCAGGAGGTGGCAGATGGATAAGTGGAGCTGGAGATTCACCCAGGGTTAGTGTCAAATGCTTCAACACACACACACACACACACCTCCCACCTGTGAGAGTCAAATTTCTCACAGTCGATACACCCCATATTCACACCATATTCTATAAATAACCCTATCATTAGATCACCCAGTGGATAAGGTTCCTACAGATGTAGTACTCTTTATGGTCTGTTTCATTGTAGGATGGAAAGCTTTTCAAAAACCGCCTCAATCTACTTTTTAAGCTTGGTAAACCTCTTCAGATGCAGCTCCCTTCACCTCCATCATAACCCCAGTAGTGTGTTTGCTGAAGAACCACAGATAATTTATTTCCATATTACAGTATACAAGTTTGAGATCATGAAATGCCTGCGTCAGAACGTGGCCCTCCAGGACCCTCCAGACCAGCCCTTGATCTGCAGATCTGCAGTGTAGCCCTTTAGGTGTGTTAATGTCTTATAGCAACTCGTAGCAACAGGCCAGTATTAACAGGATCGCTTGTAGGATGATTAAGAGAATCCATTACAGATGTAGGATCCTAATTTGATCACCCTATTGAAGGATAGCTTTCCTGCAAACACACGCTTCACCCTACAGTATGGTTCAGACCTGAAGAGTAATCATTAATCCTAAGGTGCAGCAGTACATATTTTCATTCCAGTGTGGACTATTTTAGAGCCAGCGCCCTGAGGCCTACATGAGCCAATATCTGAGGGGCTGGGGCTGAACCGTTAACATCTGAGGGGCTGAACCGTTAACATCTGAGGGGCTGAACCGTTAACATCTGAGGGGCTGAACCGTTAACATCTGAGGGGCTGAACCGTTAACATCTGAGGGGCTGAACTGTTAACATCTGAGGGGCTGAACCGTTAACATCTGAGGGGCTGAACCGTTAACATCTGAGGGGCTGAACCGTTAACATCTGAGGGGCTGAACCGTTAACATCTGAGGGGCTGAACTGTTAACATCTGAGGGGCTGAACCGTTAACATCTGAGGGGCTGAACTGTTAACATCTGAGGGGCTGAACCGTTAACATCTGAGGGGCTGAACTGTTAACATCTGAGGGGCTGAACCGTTAACATCTGAGGGGCTGAACCGTTAACATCTGAGGGGCTGAACCGTTAACATCTGAGGGGCTGAACCGTTAACATCTGAGGGGCTGAACCGTTAACATCTGAAGTGAAGCTCCCCTCCAGGAGCGTGGCGCCATCATAAAATGTTCTGCATTATTGCTTCCTCGCTGTGAAACAGACATCCCCAGCAGAAACATAGCCTGCATCACAAATGGCACCCTATTCCCTATATACTGTAGTCTACTACTGTGCTTTTAACCAGGGCCCTATGGGGTGTGCCATTTTATAGGGAATAGGGTGCCATTTGGGATGCCACCATACTGTGGGTTTTTCAGTTGTGACTAAACCAGGTCATCAAAAGTGGGCTAATCTTAAATAAACATCTTTACCAGGAATTTACAGGCATACCAGTGGAGGCTGGTGACTTGAAGAATTTAGGAGGATGGGAGACCCACGGTATAGGCGCGGAATGCACGGAGATGACAAAGCGTGTTTCAGAAATAATCAAAGACTAATTATGTTTACCTAAAGCATTTAATAAATACATTTATAGTACAATATTATGGGGAATGTGAATAAGAGGGCTACTTCCACAGTGTTGGGAAGGGATCACAGCAGTGATTGAATGAGGGTATGAGGCATGAGTTGAGGTGTTCATAGACTTCAGTGCAGGACAGGCTCATCATGGATGGATGGTGTTGGAGAAGAGCTCAACTCTTCCACTGGGGGCAGGACAGGATTTGACTGGAAAGACAAAAAACAATAACACAATACACTACACAGTTTGTCCAAGCAAGGAGTAAAATCATTGATGTGTAATAATGTGATTGTGTTTGTGTGTGTGATTGACTCTACGTACAGTACAGTAGAGTAATGAGAGAAAATTGATAGGGGCACTCACAGTGCTTGGAGAGTAAACATTCAATGTGCCAGTGGATGAGCGGGCACCTGAGACGTGGCTTCAGTTTATGTCAGGAGAGAGTTGACAGTGGTAGTTGAGTGGAGTGGTCATCACCTCTTGATCAGGGAACAAGCTTACAAATAGCTGTAAAATCAAATAGCAGATACATTCCATTACAGCTGCACCATCGTAGGTTTGGGCAACACATTTCTCCATGAAATGCATCTCGTCCACTTGACACATCAAAGTAGCCCAAGAAACGTTCCTGACTGAAGCACTGATCATCCACATACCTGACGATAACTGACAACTGCAAGCAGACTGGTGGCACCATAGGTCCCAGAGTGGTGGGGCAATTTTTCCTGGTCAAACTGGAGCAACCTTATACTTGTTCATATGAATTATATTTAGACTAGATTAACCCTCCCGTTGTCCTAGGGTCAAAATGACCCGCCACTGTGTTGAACCAACTTTATTTAATTTTTATATTTTTGGGATCATTTGTGAGAAGGAGGCAGTGAGACTTTAAAGAAAGTATCACTGCCTCCTTCTCACAAATGATCAAAAAAATATAAAAATTAAATAAAGTTGGTTCAACACAGTGGCGGGTCATTTTGACCCTAGGACAACGGGAGGGTTAAGAGGGGGATTTCCTCTACCGAGACAACAACTGATAGACAACAGAACTCACATGGCTGAACTTGCTTTATGCATGTTTGCATCATGCAGGCCTATGCAACTGTAGACCTAATAAAAAAATTACTCACATCTGTCATCACTATCATGTTGATTGATTCATTCCAGTTAATAATTTGGGATTGAAAACGTATAGGCAGCCTAGCCATCCCAAGTTTGAATATACACCAAATTTGATCACATTCACATATTCTCCTGACACACAAATGGACTATAAATACATAACTTTACCAATCTGTTTACCCTGACCAGATGAACAGGGCACATAGGATGTATGCAGCTGCTAATATTAGTAGCCTACAGTTGATCAGTATGAAAGATCGTCTCGTTTTCATCATGTCAGATCTCTCAGGTGTAGCCTAGGCTGCTGCAACATTTTTGGAACAAATATTTGCTTGTGTCTGTCCGGAGTGATTATGTGTTATCACCTTTGCTAAATAAATACAGAAGGAAAGTGAAAAGCCCTGTGATGAGGTGGTGTTGAAGGAGTCAGGCGCAGGAGGGTAAATCACAGAATAACAGGCTTTAATCCGCAAAATACAGGTTTACGCAGAAATGCATCAAACACACTCCAGGGCACAAAACAGGAGCACTGGAAAATACAAGGCACACAGGAAAATACTCCCGTCGATACAAAATACACAAGCTCCACCGAGCTTCAATAACCTCCACAAATAAACAATCACCCACAAGGACAAGGTGGCAGAGGGAACACTTATACACAGACTAATTAGGGGATAGGAACCAGGTGTGTGTGATTGACAATACGAGACAATTGCGATGATGATTGGGGCGGCAGTGGTTAGTAAACCGGTGATGACGAACGCCGAAGCCTGCCCGAACAAGGAGGGGAGGCAGCCTCGGCCGAAGTCGTGACAAGCCCACTTGAGCGCACGCGACAAAATGCGCTGAGTCAACCTCTCTCTTTAATCTCACTTTGAATGGATGATGCGATGGAAGCTATCAAATCATTCGGAATTGATTTCGACATCCCAGAAGACAGTCGAAAGTTGCATATGTTAAGCAAGTAAAGCATCGTAACATGCAATTACATCTGCAAGCACCTTGTAGTTCTCCTTGTTAGCAGAACTTTCCCCCTCATCATGTCCTCTAAAAGCCAAATGCAGTGGTGTCGATAAGCCGCGTGAGAACAGCCCTGTTTCTTCTTACTTTCTCATTGTGTTGAGCAGTTTCAATATGCAGACCATCGCCCATTACATGATCAATGCAGATTTCTCCCAGAAGCTTGAATCTGATGTGGGCATTTAAATGCTCCATGCTTTTGTTATGCGGTTTAGCTGAATGATCCCCCTTTCGTCCAAGGCTTAGACTTTCCAAAAAGCAGCAATACAAGCGGCTTGATGAAAGGCTCCCTGTTAAACAGCTATACTTTTGATACCAATTGGTATTGAACACCCTCACCTTTCCATCCTTCTTCATGAAACTGATCTCAGGCGGAGGTCAACCCTCGGTTTTAATTCACATCTTTTCCGTGTACCCTAGAGAATGAAATGTGTTCTTCAACAAAAAGTCCACAACATTTTAGGTAGCTTTGGCCATTCTGCCAGCGAAAACTGCATGCTTCCGCTGGTAGCTAGCTAGCTAACGTTAGATGCTACTTGCTACTGAAGTTAGCAAGGCCAATTGAAATAAAATGCACTAACTGGACACACAAATAAAGTTCTAAAACCATGAAAACAATTCATAATCTACCTCCTCCGTCTCCTGTAATTTGAAGAAACTAATTTGAATGGAATAATATCCTAAAAATGCTCAACTATCACTTTTCACTCTCAATCTCTATCCGATAATGTCACCAACTCACCAAGCTTCTCAACACATAGACCCTCCCCATAATGCTCTGCGGCACAACAACCAATACAACACACTAGGTTCGTTCTCTGATCCTAATCATATGATTGGATGGACAACATGTCAGTTCATACTGCAAAAGCTTTGATTGCTTGGAGGTCATCCTCCGGAAGTGGTCATAATTACCATGTACACTACCAGTCAAAAGTTTTAGAACACCTACTCATTCAAGGGTTTTTCATACTTTTTACTATTTTCTACATTGTAGAATAAAAGTGAACACATCAAAACTATGAAATAACACATATGGAATCATGTAGTAACCAAAAAAGTGTTAAACCAATCTAAATATATTTTGTCTTTGAGATTCTTCAAATAGCCACCCTTTCCCTTGATGAAAGCTTTGCACACTCTTGCCATTTTTTCCTGGGGTAGATCAGCTTTAATATGGCAGATAGATTGTAACTTCCATCAATGTAATTGTCTGCATCACTTCCAATCCCCAATATGTTGTTTTTTCTCGTATATATATACAGTGAGGGAAAAAAGTATTTGATCCCCTGCTGATTTTGTACGTTTGCCCACTGACAAAGAAATGATCTGTCTATAATTTTAATGGTAAGTACAGTATATATATATATATATATATATATATATATATATATATATAGCTATTAAAAATCTATATATATTCAAATATCTTGCATATCTTATAATGTCGTCAGTTCATGCGAAGGATTGTTACCTATAACAGGCTCCTGAGTGGCGCAGTGGTCTAAGGCACTGCATCGCAGTGCTAACTGTGCCACTAGAGATCCTGGTTTGAATCCAGGCTCTGTCATGGGAGACTCATGGGCGGCGCACAATTTGTCCAGGGTAGGGGAGGGAATGGCCGGCAGGGATGTAGCTCAGTTGATACAGCATGGCGTTTGCAACGCCAGGGTTGTGGGTTTGATTCCCACGGGGGGCCAGTATAAAAAAATATGTATTCACTAACTGTAAGTTGCTCTGGATAAGAGTGTCTGCTAAAATGTAAAAATTGCCATTGTATTACATCACATTTTTGTCAAGCAATTATTATTTTAGCAAACAATTATTGTGGTTCATCCCATATTCTCCCTAATATCCTTACCCCCTTGCAACAGATGTGGGATACACACACACAGGCACATACTCTAACACACTCAACCCCTTTCCTCCACAATCAACCATAAGCTCAGATGCTCAACGAATGCATATACAGTTACAACTGTTTGAGAAAGCATGCTACTTCCCCTGAAACACAAACACTCTGGTCCCCCGTTGTAACCATTTTCCCCAAGCAGCTCCATGCAGTCAGACCTTTGATTATTTTCTGCCACAAGGGCCACAATAATATGCCCCCTCTCTGATTGTCCGAGTGTGACCCCCTCCCCATGGGTTACTGCAGCCAGTGTCTAACCCTCTCTTTCTCTTTCACTCTACCATGGTCTTCATCTCTCTAACCCTCTCTTTCACTCTCTACCATGGTCTTCATCTCTCTAACCCTCTCTTTCACTCTCTACCATAGTCTTCATCTCTCTAACCCTCTCTACCATGGTCTTCATCTCTCTAACCCTCTCTTTCACTCTCTACCATGGTCTCCATCTCTCTAACCCTCTCTTTCACTCTCTACCATAGTCTTCATCTCTCTAACCCTCTCTACCATGGTCTTCATCTCTCTAACCCTCTCTTTCTCTCACTACGATGGTCTTAATCTCTCAGCTCCCTCCTCATTCTCTCTCTGTCTCTCTCTCTGGATAGGTAAGCTAATTTATGGTCTACAGAACCCCTGAGACAGGACGGTATTGGGCCAGGTAGAGGCTGTGACAGCTGGGACAGGCCAGTATTGGGCCAGGTGAGTGCTGTGAGGGCTGAGATAGGACAGTATTGGGTCAGGTGAGTGCTGTGAGGGCTGGGACAGGACAGTATTGGGCCAGGTAGGTGCTGTGAGGGCTGGGACAGGACAGTATTGGGTCGGGTAAGTGCCGTGAGGGCTGGGACAGGACAGTATTGGGCCAGGTGAATGCTGTGACAGGACAGTATTGGGCCAGGTAAATACTGTGAGGGCTGATACAGGGTACATTGTGACTGATATGACACTCACTCTGCTAATGTGCCACCTCAGGAGAGGCAGGTCAGGGCTCCCGTAATGGAAAAGCTGTGCATTCTCCCCTGTGTGTTGCCTTTTTATGACATGCTTAACCATTAGGGGTGCAAAACTGACCTTACATCAGTGTCAGCTATCAGTCAAACTAATGTAGAATGAAAGTAGAGCGAGAGAGAGAAGTTTTACATTTCCCACCTCAATGGTTAAGGTTAGAATCTGGGAAGGGTAAGCTGATCCTAGATCTGTTACTCTGCGCAATCTCCCTTCGCTTCTGACCTCGAAACACACACTGAAAGATTTATCTGGTGCCCCACTGTGCCAGGGTAAAGTGTATCTGTGGGTGATTCCTGTTTAAATGATGCAGTGCCGTCTGCTCTACATTCAAACTGAGAGAGACAATCATGTATGCTGTAGTGGGGCAGGGTTGATACAAGTTTAATTAATGATGTTGGTTTTACACCCAGGAATTTCTGGAGAGCATCTTCATCGACGTAGTTATAATATTTTGAATTTTGAATTAAAAGATTAAATGAGCGTTGTGCTGAAATAATACTGTTCTAACTTTTTACTCGTTAAAAGTCTGAGGATTTCACTTGTGTCCCGGAAAGAGGCCGAATATTTATTTCAAATGAAATGTGTGTTGGAAGATATTTAAAGTGAATAACAAGAGTAATTGTCACATTGTATAAGGATTTGAATACAGGCGCAGGAATACATAATAGGGGTTTTATTTTTTCCACCCAACACAAGGTACGCCATGAACAACGACGGGGACGAAGCCCAAAACAAACACGTATATATATATATACGTATATATATATATATATATTACACAGGGATGTAACTCAAACAAAAGAGCGAGGTGTAAACCTTTAAACAATACCCGGGACGAGACCCATAATAACAAGAGCACAATCTTTAAACAATACATGGGACAAGACCCATAATAACAAGAGCACAATACACAGTACTCACAAGACCAACGGACATGGGACAATAATCAATAAGGATAATGGGGAACAGAGGGCACATATATACACATACTAATCAGGGGGAATGGGAACCAGGTGTGCGTAATGAGACAAGACAGTCCGGGGTTTTTGGTAATGAACCAGATCAGTGACGCCTAGAAGGCCGGTGACGTATACCTCCGGAGCTGGTGAACGGAATGAGCAGTAGTACCGGGGGGATCCGTGACAGTAATATTAATAAAATGATTTAATGATTTATTTCCCAAAGCACTGCTCATATGAATGTGGTTCTCTGAGGCACTTTTCAGAATAGGTGAAACAAGAATACAAATATGTAGAAGCCTCATTCAAGGACACACACACACACACACAAACACAATGGAACACGCATAAACAGGCAACTATGGCAACATCTCCAGAACATCTCCAGAGCACATCTCTCATCTTCAAACTGAATAAGGTATTATAATCCTAGCTGAGCAAATCACAATATTTTGTTGCAGACAGTTTTTCACAGACATTTCTTCACAGCAGCTCTGCAGGGTCCTTGGGACACAATTTTCTAATCACAATACTCCAAACCTTGTCCCCTTTGACATGTTGGGGTTGTTCATAAATCTTTAACTACGGTCACAGTTTAAATAGATCAATTTTAGTTGACAATTTGCCAACATTCACTCTTGTTATATCTGATTCTGCTTTTTAATTCAATCTTGTTTGGTCCTTGAAGTGAAAAGGAAAAACACCTCCTCTTTCCAGGTAGTCCACTCTATACTGCAGCTGTTGCTGCATTTCTATCTATAATTCAAAACCTTCAGTAGTTTCACTCCACTTCTCTGCATGGTTCCTCCCAATGGCACAATACAGGAGTGGGGTTGGTGAATAAAACCTGTGTGATATCCTGCACCCTACAAAGAAGCTTCTCATGATCTCTGTCTTATCAGACTGAAAGACACCCACGATCGGAGCTAGAGATAGCGAGAGGCGGATAGAAGGCGAGGGAGGATGGGCGGTTTACAGTAGGGTAGTTTGGTGATAAGAAACACAGTGTTAAGGCATCTGAGTCCTGTGTGAGGAGAGGGTAAGGGAAGGAAGGCTAGCTCAAAGCACACGCTGATAACGCATAAGAGCAACATGTCCCTCCAACTTTTAACTATTGGCACCATACTTTAGAACTTTGTGAATATTTCAAACCCGGCAGTGATACTGTGGTATTATCTCTGAGGTATCGGAAATAATATGCTTCAACAGGCGTGCACTAACTTTTTGCCGAATGGAAATGAGAAAGTATGCAGTCACTGCCTACCCAACAACTAAGATTGAATCGTACTACACCGGCTCTGACGCTCGTCGGATGTGGCAGGGCTTGAAAACTATTACAGACTACAAAGGGAAGCACAGCCGCGAGCTGCCCAGTGACACAAGATTTCCAGACGAGCTAAACCACTTCTATGCTCGCTTCGAGGCAAGCAACACTGAAGCATGCATGAGAGCACCAGCTGTTCCGGATGACTATGCGATCACGCTCTCCGTAGCCAATGTGAGTAAGAGTTTTAAGCAGGTCAACATTCACAAGGCCGCAGGGCCAGACGGATTACCAGGACGTGTACTCCGAGCATGTGCTGACCAACTGGCAAGTGTCTTCACTGACATTTTCAACATGTCCCTGACTGAGTCTGTAATACCAACATGTTTCAAGCAGACCACCATAGTCCCCGTGCCCAAGGACACGAAGATAACCTGCCTAAATGACTACCGACCCGTAGCACTGATGTCTGTAGCCATGAAGTGCTTTGAAAGGCTGGTCATGGCTCACGTCAACACCATTATCCGAGAAACCCTAGACCCACTATAATTTGCATACCGCCCCAACAGATCCACAGATGATGCAATCTCTATTGCACTCCACACTGCCCTTTCCCACCTGGACAAGAGGAACACCTACGTGAGAATGCTATTCATTGACTACAGCTCAGCATTGAACACCATAGTGCCCTCATAGCTCATCACTAAGCTAAGGATCCTGGGACTAAACACCTCCCTCTGCAACTGGATTCTGGACTTCCTGACAGGCCACCCCCAGGTGGTAAGGGTAGGTAACAACACATCTGCCACACTGATCCTCAACACGGGGGCCCCTCAGGGGTGCGTGCTCAGTCCCCTCCTGTACTCCCTGTTCACCCATGACTGCATGGCCAGGCATGACTCCAACACCATCATTAAGTTTGCTGACAACACAACAGTGGTAGGCCTGATCACCGAAAACGATGAGACAGCCTACAGGGAGGAGGTCAGAGACCTGGCCATGTGGTGCCAGGATAACAACCTCTCCCTCAACGTGACCAAGACAAAGGAGATGATTGTGGACTACAGGAAAAAAAAGAGGACTGAGCATGCCCCCATTCTCATCGATGGGGCTGTAGTGGAACAGGTTGAGAGCTTCAAGTTCGTTGGTGTCCACATCACCAACGAACTATGGTCCAAACACACCAAGACAGTCGTGAAGAGGGCACGACAAAGCCTATTCCCCCTCAGGAGACTGAAAAGATTTGGCATGGGTCCTCAGATCCTCAAGAAATTATACAGCTGCACCATCGAGAGCATCCTGACTGGTTGCATCACCGCCTGGTATGGCAACTGCTCGGCCTCCGACCTCAAGGCACTACATTGGGTAGTGCGTATGGCCCAGTACATCACTGGGGCCAAGCTTCCTGCCATCCAGGACCTCTATACCAGGCGGTGTCAGAGGAAGGTCCACAAAATTGTCAAAGACTCCAGCCACCCTAGTCATAGACTGTTCTCTCTGCTACCGCACGGCAAGCGGTACCGGAGTGCCAAGTCTAGGTCCAAAAGACTTCTCAACAGCTTCTACCCCCAAGCCATAAGACTCCTGAACAGCTAGTCATGGCTACCCGGACTGTTTGCACTTTTTACACTGCTGCTACGCTGTTAATTATATATGCATAGTCACTTTAACTCTACCCACATGTACATATTACCTCAACTACCTCAACTAGCCAGTGCCCCCGCACATTGACTCTGCACCGGTACCCCCCTGTATATATAGCCTCTCTACTGTTATTTTATTTTACTTCTGCTCTTTTTTTCTCAACACTTTTTTGTTGTTGTTTTATTTTACTTTTTTATAAAAAAATAAATGCATTTTTTGTTAAGGGCTGTAAGTAAGCATTTCACTGTAATGTCTACACCTGTTGTATTCGGCGCATTTGGCCAATACAATTTGATTTGATTTGATTTAGTAGATAAAAAATTTATAATCTGGATCCACACAAGATATTCAGACACTTTCTGAGGAAAATTGAAGTGCTAGTTTATCAATAAATACCAACCTCTCTGCATGACAGCGTGTAATGTTTCTGCATGTGTTCTAGATGTGTTGGGAGAGTAGAGGGAAAAGGAGAGGAGTCGAAGGGAGTTGAGAGGAGAAGAGAGGAGAGGAGAAGAGAGGAGAAGAGAAGAGAAGAGAAGAGAAGAGAGGAGAGGAGAGGAGAGGAGAGGAGAGGAGAGGAGAGGAGAGGAGAGGAGAGGAGAGGAGAGGAGAGGAGAGGAGAGGAGAGGAGAGGAGGGAGGCAGAGGTGGAGAGGAGAGGAGAGGAGAGGAGAGGAGAGGAGAGGAGAGGAGAGGAGAGGAGAGGAGAGGAGAGGAGAGGAGAGGAGAGGAGAAGAGAGGAGAAGAGAGGAGAGGAGAGGAGAGGAGAGGAGAGGAGAGGAGAGGAGAGGAGAGGAGAGGAGAGGAGAGGAGAGGAGAGGAGAGGAGAGGAGAGGAGAGGAGAGGAGAGGAGAGGAGAGGAGAGGGTCACCAGGGAGCTTTAGTCTTGACTAGAGCTCCTCTAATTCATTCACATTCACAGCCAGGGCCGACTCTAACCTTTAGCACCTCCTTGCGCCAAAACATTAGTGGTCCTCCTCTTGATGACATTATTTCAGTAAATCTGGAAAATGTAAAGAACTTTGAAAGTTTCTTCAAGTGCAGTCTCAAAGATCATCAAGCGCTATGATGAAACTGGCTCTCATCAGGACCACCACAGGAAAGGAAGACCCAGAGTTACCTCTGCTGCAGAGGATAAGTTCATTAGAGTTACCAGCCTCAGAAATAGCAGCCCAAATAAATGCTTCACAGAGTTCAAAGTAGCAGACACATCTCAACATCAACTGTTCAGAGGAGACTGCATGAATCAGCCCTTCATGGTCGAATTGCTGCAAAGAAACCACTACTAAAGGACACCAATAAGAAGAAGAGACTTGCTTGGGCCAAGAAACACAAGCAATGGACATTAGACTGGTGGAAATCTGTCTTTTGGTCTGATGAGTCCAAATGTGAGATTTCTGGTTCCAACCGCTGTGTCTTTGTGAGGCACAGAGTAGGTGAATGGATGATCTCCGCATGTGTGGTTCCACCATGAAGCATGGAGGAGGAGGTGTGATGGTGTGGGGGTGCTTTGCTGGTGACACTGTCTGTGATTTATTTTGAATTGAATGCACACTTAACCAGCATGGCTACCACAGCATTCTGCAGCGATACGCCATCCCATCTGGTTTGCGCTTAGTGGGACTATCATTTATTTTTCAACAGGACAATGACCCAATACACCTCCAGGTTGTGTAACGGCTATTTGACCAAGAAGGAGAGTGATGGAGTGCTGCATCAGATGACCTGGCCTCCACAATCACCTGACCTCAACCCAATTGAGATGGTTTGGGATGAGTTGGACCGCAGAGGGAAGGAAAAGCAGCCAACAAGTGCTCAGCATATGTGGGAATTCCTTCAAGACTGTTGGAAAAGCTTTCCAGGTGAATCTGGTTGAGAGAAAGTGTGTGCAAAGCTGTCATCAAGGCAAAGGGTGGCTACTTTGAAGAATCAAAAAATATTAAATCTATTTTGGTTTGTTTAACACTTTTTTGGTTACTACATGATTCCATATGTGTTATTTCATAGTTTTGATGTCTTCGCAATTATTCTACAATGTAGAAAATAGTAAAAATAAAGAAAAACCCTGGATGAGTAAGTGTGTCCCAACTTTTGCCTGGTACTGTATATAATTTATTTATTACCTTTTTTGGTCAGGGGCCCCTGGCTGCTAGGGGCCCTAAGCAACCGCTTATGATGCTTATGCCTGGAACCAGCCCTGTTCACAGCAGACCACCAGGGCTTTGATGAAGCACTTCTCTGTTATCAAAAGCATGCCTGTGAAATGCATTCCCAGAGCCTCTCATCTTTAACCACTTCAGGTGCTTCGCAACACCAAAGCGCCTACTTGTTGTTAACTATCAATACAGTCATAATGACGGCCATCTGCACAATACAATGCCAAGAGAAGGGTAAGAGTTGCCGATCCAACTGTCTACAGTCTAAAAACAAAAGTAATTTTTAAAAAGTTGTTCATTTTTCATGATTGTCTCATCATTGCGTAATAATTTACATAATTATAAGCGACCATCAATTTCAATTTCATATTGGCACCCACACAACACTATTGGCAGGAAGAAACGAGAGACATGTCATTTACAGCTATGCTTAATTACTTTCAGAGAGAACACTTCAGGGAATTCCATTTAATTAACATTTAGACACACTAATTCTTACAATAACAAGCATGATTTGTATTACTTGTTTAGTTATGTTTTATGGTGTTGTTGGGTTGATCATGTGGTAAAATAAAGGTAAAATAAAAAATGATGTGCATACTGTAATACCGTTCATGTTTTGAAGTTCAGCATTATACGGTCATTATTCTGTAACTCTTTGTGTGGAATAGAAAAGAACAACTAGCTGGAATAACATGATAATAACTCAATAATAATATAATAGTAATATAATTATATAATAATATAATAGTAATATAATAATATAATAATAATATAATAGTATTATAATAATATAATAATAATAATAATATGATAGTAATATAATAATATAATAATAATAATAATATGATAGTAATATAATAATATATTACTACAGGACACCTATCTGACACCATTCGACATCCAGCTCTCATTGCTCCGCCCTCAAGTTCTGGACTTGTCTCCGTGCTGTTGTGCTGTTTGATGCTACTTGGCTGTCTGCCAAACTTTTCGGTTTTTACTTTTAAAACATATACCGAGGTCTTAGTCTTTTCCTCGCTCAACTTTTTTCATTCAACTTTATCTGGACATGGTTCTACAGGACCTCCACCAGCCGAAAAAGCTAAGTAGTAACATTAACACTATGCCATCTAATTGCAGTCGCTGTGCTCATAATATACAGGAGAACTATCGCCTTATGGTGGGGATAGCCGTGTTGCAAGCACAGCTTCAGATGCAATTGTTAGGCAAGGGCAATTTAAGTGTAGGAAAGGATGAAACAGCGTCTGTGCCACCAGTAAGTACAGATAGTAGTATAAATCCCCCCGCACAGTTCCCGCAGCCGGAACATTTTCTCAAGGCTTCTGGAAATAAATGCTGTCCGCATGCACAACCGGTGTCGCTCATTCAGCCGACAGAAACCTTCAACCGGTTCTCCCCATTAAGCAACGAGTCGGAGTCAGAGGCCGAGCCTTCTCAGGTCTCTCCTCCACCCGTTACGGGGTCTGAGCCGCCGAAGCCTCCCACCATTAGCTCTGACAAATTGAAAACCCTAGTCATTGGCGACTCCATTACCCGCAATATTACACTTAAAATAATCATCCAGCGATCATACACTGTTTACCACGTGGCAGGGCTACCGAAGTAAAGGCTAATCTGAAGATGGTACTGGTTAAGGCTAAAATTGGCGAGTGTAGAGAGTATAGGGATATTGTTATCACGTCGGCACCAACGATGTTAGGATGAAACAGTCAGAGGTCACCAAGCGCAACATAGCTTCAGCGTGTAAATCAGCTAGAAAGATGTGTTAGCTCAGCTATCACCATTGAGACCGTATCTGTACCTCGATCTAGGTTGAGCAAAACAAAACATGTCGGTATTCGCTTTAGCAATCTCACTGGAATAAAGACCTCCTACATTACTGTCATTATTGAAAGAGATTGTGATACCTCACATCTCAAAATAGGGTTACTTAATGCTATATCCCTCACTTCCAAGGCAGTCATAGTCAATGAACTAATCACTGATCATAATCTTGATGTGATTGGCCTGACTTAAACATGGCTGAAGCCTGATGAATTTACTGTGTTAAATGAGGCCTCAACTCCTGGTTACACTAGTGACCATATTCCCTACGCATCCCACAAAGGCGGAGGTGTTGCTAACATTTATGACATCAAATACAAAAATAAAAAGCCTTCTCAATCACTTTTTATAGCTACTGTTTACAGGCCTCCTTGGCCTCAGTTGGTTAACCACCTAACTGAGGATTTCAATTTAACCTTGCGTATTACCCTAGATGCAGTCACAGCCCTAAAAACAAAAAACATTTGTCACAAGAAATTTGCTCCCTGGTATACAGAAAAAACCAGAGCCCTGAAGCAAGCTTCCAGAAAATTGGAACGGAAATGGCGCTCCACCAAACTGGAAGTATTCTGACTAGCTTGGAAAGGCCGTGTAATATCGAAGAGCCCTCACTGCTGCTCGATCTTCCTATTTTTCCAACCTAATTGAGGAGAATAAGAATAATCCCACATTTATTTTTTGTATTGTCGCAAAGCTAACTAAAAAGCAGCATTCAAGAAGAGAGGATAGCTTTCACTTCAGCAGTGATAAATTCATGAACTTCTTCGATGAAAAGATCATGATCAATAGAAAGCAAATTGCGGACTCCGCTTTGAATCTACGTATTTCTCCAAAGCTAAGTTGTCCTGAGTCTGCACAGAACTGCCAGGACCTAGGATCAATGGAGACACTCAAGTTTTTTAATCCTGTATCTCTCGACACATTCATGAAAATAGTAATGGCCTCTAAACCGTCAAGCTGCATACTGGACCCTATTCCAACTAAACTACTGAAATAACTACTTCCTGTGCTTGGCCCTCCTATGTTGAACATAATAAATGGCTCCCTATCTACTGGATGTGTACCAAACTCACTAAAAGTGGCAGTAATAAAGCCTCCCTTGAAAAAGCCAAACCTTGACCCGGAAAATGTAAAAAACTATCGGCCTATATCGAATCTCCTATTCCTCTCATACATTTTAGAAAAAGCAGTTGTGCAGCAACTCACTGCCTTCCTGAAGAAAAATAATGCTTACGAAATGCTTCAGTTTGGTTTTAGACCCAATCATAGCACTGAGACTGCACTCATGAAGGTGGGAAATTACCTTTTAATAGCGTCAGACCAAGGCTCTGCATCTGTCCTCGTGCTCCTAGACCTTAGTGCTGCTTTTGACACCATCGATCACCACATTCTTTTGGAGAGATTAGAAACCCTAATTGGTCTACACTGACAAGTTCTTACCTGGTTTAGATCTTATTTGTCGGAAAGATATCAGTTTGTCTCTGTGGATGGTTTGTCCTCTGACAAATCAATTGTACGTTTTGGCATTCCTCAAGGTTCCGTTTTAGGACCACTATTGTTTTCACAATATATTCTACCTCTTGGTGATGTCATTCGGAAACACAATGTCAACTTTCACAGCTATGCGGACGACACACAGCTGTACATTTCGATGAAACATAGTGAAGCCCCAAAATTGCCTACCCTGGAAGCCTATGTTTCAGATATAAAGAAGTGGATGGCGGCAAATGTTTTACTTTTAAACTCAGACAAAACAGAGATGCTAGTTCTAGGTCCTAAGAAACAAAGAGATCTGCTGTTGGATCTGACAATTAATCTTGATGGTTGTACAGTCGTCTCAAATAAAACTGTGAAGGACCTCGGCATTACTCTGGACCCTGATCTCTCTTTTGTGCTGCAAAATAAATGTATACATACATGTTATTTAATCATTTCACACACACTGCTCGCGCACGTGAACGAGCATACATGTTTTTCAATAATTTCACCCACACCGCTTGCGCATGTGAACGAGCATACATGTTTTTCAATAATTTCACCCACACCGCTCGCGCACGTGAACGAGCGACTGCATCCAAGCGCTAAAATAGAACTTGGTTCTATTAGAGACACTCCATGCGCTGCAAGACTCCTCCTTATTGGATATCAGGAGGATACAAACCCACATGGATGCTTGAAAGGCAAATGAGAGATTCATTAAAGATAACTAACATAAAACTAACTAGCTTTCCCTTTTTATCTGTGGATAAATCGTTTCCCCTAATCATCAGAGTAGAGAAATACACGATTTTGTATGACTCCCGGTCAAAATTCTACAAAGAACCAGCTAAAAAGAGGACCATATGCATGTCAGGTAAAATAACAACCCAATGTTCATCTCCCAGGACAAAATGTACATGAATGTTTCATGTGTGTTTCGACCTGCCCCCAAAATAATATAGTTGGTCCACAGTTGGTTTTGATATTTTAACATGCGTGTCATGATCCGTACAAAATCACTACGCATCTGGCCGGTGTAGTCAGCATGTTGTGAATACACAACACATGCATGATGAATACATAATCTAATCACATCCATTACTGGAACTAGTGTTGATTCTCCATGCAATGCATTGTCTACATTTTGATCAAGATCACACTGTCATGAACCAGCCACTAGGGGCAGCAATTACCATCAATTAGACTTGGGCGTTATGGACGGGGATGGTGGATGGGCGTAAACCGCGAGCTCCGTCTCCGAGGGTCTCGTGTTCAATCCCAGCGATAGGCACTTGTTTAAATTGTATAGTTTTTTTTGTTTTTTGTTTTGTTTTTTTTCTATCCCAAACCTTATCCCTTAACTTAACCATTTGGAATGAATGCCTAAACTTAACCTTGGAGATGTTTTTGTTTTAAAACAAATGTAATCTAAAATGTAATCTTTATAATCCCGGAAATTAATTAGCATACTCCAAGAAAGGTTAAAATCTCACCATTCTGGTACAAATAGTTAAATTGCTGAGGTGTAGTCTCTTTTGAGGACACAAGCTCAAGTGCATAGTACAAATATAAAAATATGAAATATGTTATGTCCAATTTGTAAGTCGCTCTGGATAAGAGCATCTGCTAAATGACTTAAATGTAAATGTTATATGACATGTTTCCTATTCAACAAAACTATGATTAAGGCTTTAAATGACTTATATGCTTTCTAAATATAGTATAATCAAATTATAAAACCACTAACTATAAGATTTCACCTTTCTTATAACGGTAAAATACATATTTGTATGTTTAGTGTTAGAGACAATTTGCATATTTTCTAAAGGTCTCTCTTTATCAAAATGTCTGCCCCCACCACTGTGAACGTCACACAGAGCTCTAGCTTGACTTCCTGAACTCGTTAGGAACTCGCCTTTCATCGCATATGAATGTTGTCCATCTATGACAAACAGAAAGTGTTTTTTTGTTTAAACTCTATGAATTATTTTGAATGGCTATAAAGTGATCTCTGAATGTGCTGCACTACGATGTAAGGATTGTAGGCATGTGCTTTGTCAGTGGTTGTGATGTAGGGTTCAGTCAGGAGTTGATGGACAGTCGGAAGAGCGAATTAAATGGTAGGACGTACATCCCAGCTTTCAGATTTCAATACTACGTCACATGGAAAAATATACTACTGTGTCTGTGGGAACCAGGGATATCGCTCAATATAAGCCATTTCGATCTACGGTGTCCACATATCGATTTACAATGGGGAAAAAAAGTATTTAGTCAGCCACCAATTGTGCAAGTTCTCCCACTTAAAAAGAGGAGAGAGGCCTGTGATTTTTATCATAGGTACACGTCAACTATGACAGACAAATTGAGAAAAAAATATCCAGAAAATCACATTGTAGGATTTTTAATGAATTTATTTGCAAATTATGGTGGAAAATAAGTATTTGGTCAATAACAAAAGTTTCTCAATACTTTGTTATATACCCTTTGTTGGCAATGACACAGGTCAAACGTTTTCTGTATGTCTTCACAAGGTTTTCACACACTGTTGCTGGTATTTTGGCCCATTCCTCCATGCAGATCTCCTCTAGAGCAGTGATGTTTTGGGGCTGTCGCTGGGCAACACAGACTTTCAACTCCCTCCAAAGAGGAGCTCCAGATCGAGGGAGATTATCAACTATGACAGACAAATTGAGATTTTTTTTCTCCAGAAAATCACATTGTAGGATTTTTAATGAATTTATTTGCAAATTATGGTGGAAAATAAGTATTTGGTCACCTACAAACAAGCAAGATTTCTGGCTCTCTCACAGACCTGTAACTTCTTCTTTAAGAGGCTCCTCTGTCCTCCACTCGTTACTTGTATTAATGGCACCTGTTTGAACTTGTTATCAGTATAAAAGACACCTGTCCACAACCTCAAACAGTCACACTCCAAACTCCACTATGGCCAAGACCAAAGAGCTGTCAAAGGACATCAGAAACAAAATTCTAGACCTGCACCAGGCTGGGAAGACTGAATCTGCAATAGGTAAGCAGCTTGGTTTGACGAAATCAACTGTGGGAGCAATTATTAGGAAATGGAAGACATACAAGACCACTGATAATCTCCCTCGATCTGGGGCTCCACGCAAGATCTCACCCCGTGGGGTCAAAATGATCACAAGAACGGTGAGGAGCAAAAATCCCAGAACCACACGGGGGGACCTAGTGAATGACCTGCAGAGAGCTGGGACCAAAGTAACAAAGCCTACCATCAGTAACACACTACGCCACCAGGGACTCAAATCCTGCAGTGCCAGACGTGTCCCCCTGCTTAAGCCAGTACATGTCCAGGCCCGTCTGAAGTTTGCTAGAGTGCATTTGGATGATCCAGAAGAGGATTGGGAGAATGTCATATGGTCAGATGAAACCAAAATAGAACTTTTTGGTAAAAACTCAACTCGTCGTGTTTGGAGGACAAAGAATGCTGAGTTGCATCCAAAGAACACCATACCTACTGTGAAGCATGGGGGTGGAAACATCATGCTTTGGGGCTGTTTTTCTGCAAAGGGACCAGGACGACTGATCCGTGTAAAGGAAAGAATGAATGGGGCCATGTATCGTGAGATTTTGAGTGAAAACCTCCTTCCATCAGCAAGGGCATTGAAGATGAAACGTGGCTGGGTCTTTCAGCATGACAATGATCCCAAACACACCGCCCGGGCAACAAAGGAGTGGCTTCGTAAGACGCATTTCAAGGTCCTGGAGTGGCCTAGCCAGTCTCCAGATCTCAACCCCATAGAAAATCTTTGGAGGGAGTTGAAAGTCCGTGTTGCCCAGCGACAGCCCCAAAACATCACTGCTCTAGAGGAGATCTGCATGGAGGAATGGGCCAAAATACCAGCAACAGTGTGTGAAAACCTTGTGAAGACTTAAAGAAAACGTTTGACCTGTGTCATTGCCAACAAAGGGTATATAACAAAGTATTGAGAAACTTTTGTTGTTGACCAAATACTTATTTTCCACCATAATTTGCAAATAAATTCATTAAAAATCCTACAATGTGATTTTCTGGATATTTTTTTCTCAATTTGTCTGTCATAGTTGACGTGTACCTATGATGAAAATTACAGGCCTCTCTCATCTTTTTAAGTGGGAGAACTTGCACAATTGGTGGCTGACTAAATACTTTTTTCCCCCACTGTATAAGCGAAAATGTCGGTTGGTACGGGTATCAGAACCACGCAGGTCCCCTAAACAGGGGACTTTACATCTAAGAGGTGTCACACCCTGGTTCTGGGACTCATTATGTTGAGCCAGGGTGTGTGCAGTCTATGTGGTTTGGTTCTATGTTGGGTGTCAAAGTGTTGTAATTATGTTGATTAGTCATATGACTCCCAATCGGAGGTAACGAGTGTCAGCTGTCGGCTCGTTATCTCTGATTGGGAGCCATATTTATTCTGTATGTGTTCTTGTGGGCATTGTGGGTTATTGTTCCGTTTCTGTCAGTTTAGCAGAGGACTTCACGAATCGTCGTTTGTTTTGTATTTACGTGCTTTACTTTATTAAAGTTATCATGTTCACTCAACGCGCTGCGCTTTGGTCCGTTCATTCATCAGACGATCGTGACAGAATAACCCACCAAAGAAAGACCAAGCAGCGTGTCCAGGAGCAGGGAGACTGGACATGGGAGGAGGCACCGGGCAAGGAGATAGAGAGGCTGGCGATGGCCCAGGTGGGCACATCGTGGTCCTGGGAGGACATGCTCGGAGGCAAGGGACCTTGGGGAAGGATCAAGGCCCTGGCGAGAGAGGAGCAACGGCGGCAGCAGGGCCATCGTCGGAGGGTCGTGTGTCAACCCCAGAAAATTTTTAGGGGGGGGCACACGGCATGGACGACGGGGCTGACGGAGGAGAAAAGGGGGAGTATCCAGGAGGCCACCAGGCCAGGGGTACACCGCCCTGTACGTCCTGTGCTGATGCCTCACACAGAGTGTGTGAGGGTAGGCATTCAGCCAGGACGGGTGGTGTCCGCTGTTCGCTCCAGGCCTCCTATCCGTCTCCACAGCCCGGTCCGGCCTGTTCCTGCCACCCGCACCAAGTCTACGGTGCGCGTCGCCAGCCCGGTCCGGCCTGTTCCTGCCACCCGCACCAAGACTACGGTGCGCGTCGCCAGCCCGACCCGGCCTGTTCCTGCCACCCGCACCAAGACTACGGTGCGCGTCGCCAGCCCGACCCGGCCTGTTCCTGCCACCCGCACCAAGACTACGGTGCGCGTCGCCAGCCCGGTCCGGCCTGTTCCGGCCACCCGCACTAAGTCTACAGTGCGCCTCAGACGGCCAGAGTCTGCCGTCTGCCCAACGGGGCCTGAACTGTCCGTCTGCCCAACGCCGTCTGAACTGCCCGTCTGCCCAACGGCGCCTGAACTGCCCGTCTGCCCAACGGCGCCTGAACTGCCCGTCTGCCCAACGCCGTCTGAACTGCCCGTCTGCCCAACGCCGTCTGAACTGCCCGTCTGCCCAACGCCGTCTGAACTGTCCGTCTGCCCAACGCCGTCTGAACTGCCCGTCTGTACTGAGCCTGCAAAGCCGCCCGTCTGCCATGAGCCTTCAGAGCCGTCCGCCAGACCGGAGCCGCTAGAGCTCTCCGCCAGACAGGATCAGCCAGAGCCTTCCGCCAGACAGGATCAGCCAGAGCCTTCCGCCAGACAGGATCAGCCAGAGCCTTCCGCCAGACAGGATCAGCCAGAGCCTTCCGCCAGACAGGATCAGCCAGAGCCTTCCGCCAGACAGGATCAGCCAGAGCCTTCCGCCAGACAGGATCAGCCAGAGCCTTCCGCCAGACAGGAGCAGCCAGAGCCTTCCGTCAGACCGGATCAGCCAGAGCCTTCCGCCAGACCGGATCAGCCAGAGCCTTCCGCCAGACCGGATCAGCCAGAGCCTTCGGCCAGACAGGATCAGCCAGATCCGTCAGCCTGCCATGAGCAGCCAGATCCGTCAGCCAGCCATGAGCAGCCAGATCCGTCGGCCAGCCATGAGCAGCCAGATCCGTCGGCCAGCCATGAGCAGCCAGATCCGTCGGCCAGCCATGAACAGCCAGATCCGTCGGCCAGCCATGAGCAGCCAGATCCTTCAGCCCGCCATGAGCCGTTCAGCCAGGATCCGCCAGAGCCGTCCAGCCAGGATCCGCCAGAGCCAGCCAGCCAGGATCCGCCATTTAGTCCGGTACTGCCCCTTAGTCCGGTGCTGCCCCTTAGTCCGGTGCTGCCCCTTAGTCCGGTGCTGCCCCTTAGTCCGGTGCTGCCCCTTAGTCCGGTGCTGCCTCTTAGTCCGGTGCTGCCCCTTAAACCGGTGGGGGTCATTTGGAGGAACCTACGTAAGCGGGTAGTGACGATGGTGGGGTGGTGGTCTAGGCCGGAGCCAGAACCGCCACCGAGGAGGTATGCCCGCCCAGCCCTCCCCTGTTTGGGGGTTTTGAGGCGCGGTCGCAGTCCGCGCCTTTAGGGGGGGGTACTGTCACACCCTGGTTCTGGGACTCATTATGTTGAGCCAGGGTGTGTGCAGTCTATGTGGTTTGGTTCTATGTTGGGTGTCAAAGTGTTGTAATTATGTTGATTAGTCATATGACTCCCAATCGGAGGTAACGAGTGTCAGCTGTCGGCTCGTTATCTCTGATTGGGAGCCATATTTATTCTGTATGTGTTCTTGTGGGCATTGTGGGTTATTGTTCCGTTTCTGTCAGTTTAGCAGAGGACTTCACGAATCGTCGTTTGTTTTGTATTTACGTGCTTTACTTTATTAAAGTTATCATGTTCACTCAACGCGCTGCGCTTTGGTCCGTTCATTCATCAGACGATCGTGACAAGAGGATTTATTAACCCTATCCCAAACCTTATCCCAAACCTTAACCCTTACCTAAACCATTCAGAATTAATGCCTAAATTTTATCTTCGAAATTGTACCTTTCTGGACAAACGTCTGATTCTGCAGTGAGACTGTGAGATCTTGTTGTGTAATCGCACTAATCATCTTAACACCTGTGTGTGCTGGCTGGCACTCTGAACACGGTAAAAAAACAGTTCAAACACAGGTTAAAAACAGTGCTTGTCTGTGTGTGTCTGTGTGTGTGTGTGTGTGTGTGTGTGTGTGTGTGTGTGTGTGTGTGTGTGTGTGTGTCATGGTCCTGTAGTAGGGAGGGTGGCATCTCTCTGATGTTCCTGCTCCAGATGTCTCACAGTAGGAGAGGAGAGTGTGTGTGTGCATGTGTATTTGTGAGTGTGTGTGTGTGTGTGAGCGTGCAGCAGTGTGTCTGAGCGTCTGTGCATGCATGTGTGTCTGTGTGTGTGCATTCATTTGTGTGTGTGTGCATCTGTATGTGTGTGTTCCCCTCCTGAGGGTGTCACAGTGGGACATTGCAGCAGGGTGGTGGGGCAGGCAATACAAATGGAGCCATGCCTGTACAGAGTGTGACGTCCACACCCAGCGTCTTCTACACCCAGAGGCCGTGCTCTCTACTCCCCTACAAAAGGTCTCCACGCCCCAGGGCCCAACACTGATTAACCAACCAGCACTGTGTGTGTTTGTGTGTGTGTGTGTGTGTGTGTGTCAAAACCCCTGGTAGTATTTTGGCATCTAAACATGCTGATAATAAACATAGGAGAAGCTCACATACATGAACATCTAACAGATAGTGACATACTGTTAGAAGCTTGGAGAGATATTTACAGTTTCACATAGAGACAGACAGACACACATGAGATATTCATCCTTACACTGTTTCACACCACATGCATAACACCAACCCAATGTTACTCAACTCTAGGTACCAAGTTGTTGTTCTAGCCCAGCATTTACATACCTGATTCTGGACACATCACAGGAGGTTGGTGGCACCTTAACTGGGGAGGACGGGCTCGTGGTAATGGCTGTCTCTATGTGATACTTTGCTTCACTTCCCAGCAGGAGTTGAACACATTCTCATCAGTGGAAGTGTCTGAACAGCAACCTCTGGCTCTCCTTGTCCTCCCTGGGGTGTGAGTTTTAGACCTCCAGAACCAACGCTATTACAGAGATGTTTTAGTTTGACCTCTCTCAACCCCTCTCAGGGAACAGGACCTTCTCCAGGCCAGTAATGACTCTGCTCTCAGCTCTCCCCTCACACTGCCTCTGGGGAACTCAGGCTGGCTGGATAAACTCATACTGCAGTGGGATGGTCTGGTCTTGGTGGAAGAACCCATGGGAGTTGTGTGCAATCCCCCCAACCTGCGTTAAAAAGTGATGAGGGTGGACTGTTTTGAAATAGGCCCCCACAGGAACAGAACGTTTCATCCCACTGATAGGACGAATGAGGAAATGGATACCTCCCCTAGAGACACCTGTATCATTATGTTCTGTATCTGTACCTGCTGGAAAAGTTTCTCTCACCTTGATACAGGAAAGGACAGGACGCGACGGTCTGTACACAACTTTGCCTTCCAGCTAATTATCCTCTAGTTCTCCTCTTTGCTCAAACTAAACTCTCAAAGTCAATAACCTCTGTTCTCTCTAGTACTGCTCTGCTGCGCCACAAAGTGGAAACTGTGAGGGTCAGCGTCCTTTTTACAAACACTTATGAAGATTATGTTTCATCATATTAGTAAAATATTATGTAACCAGTCAAACACATTCAAGTTATTTCAGCCGTCAGCCAGTATCTGAAAATCAGCTATCCAAATTAAATGGTAAAACATAATTTGTCTCTTCTCTGATGCTATCATGCAGTGGAGTATAGCTGGCAGCACATGTATGTAAATGTGAGATATTTTCTTTATTGATAAGCATTTACTTAACATGACACCGAGACAGGCCTAGGGACACCAAAGGCATTTCTCTGTAAGTCATGAATTTATAATTCAGCGTTGCCATTTAGCATGTATATCTAATTAGAGTTGTGGGGCCCCA
The DNA here is from genome assembly GCF_964263955.1 of Coregonus lavaretus. NCBI lineage: Eukaryota > Metazoa > Chordata > Actinopteri > Salmoniformes > Salmonidae > Coregonus > Coregonus lavaretus. Next base: position 69,505 of record NW_028163291.1, on the reverse strand, counting down.
GGGGAATATGCAACATTATTTTGCAATTAATGAGAATGTTAAAGGCAATGAGCTTGTGGTCTCAACACACACCCTCCAAATTGTTCTGCAAGAGCATGTACATGTATTTACCCATGAAACGCAAGAGAATAATCTAGATTTGGGTACATATATACACAGAGAGTGTTCATAAAACATTCTTGCCACGGGAGACATGAATTAAACATTCAGGAAATTACCCAGGGGTCAGACAAGCAGTAAATGTGGGAGTACTCTTCTGTCATTACATGTAAATATTACTAAAGATGCCTCCATTTATGCTTATAGGCTAACAAACACATTGGTGGGCTCACAGAATACTTTGCTTGCATCTGAAATGGCATCCATTTCCCTATACATTTGACCAGAGCAACATACAGTATATGGGGAGTAGTGTGTTATTTGGGATGCTGGCTTTGAATAAAGCTGCCCTCCACAGGAAGAGGCTATAGGGAATAGCATTTAATCTAGTGGAGGCTGCTGAGGGGAGGACGGCGCAAAATAACGTCTGGAAAGGCGCGAATGGAATTGCATCAAACACATGGAAAACATTCCACACATTCCGCTCCAGCCATTACCAAGAGCCCGTCCTCCCCAATGAAGGTGCCACCAACCTAATGTGCTCTAACCGTTAGGCTACCTGCCAGAAAGGTTACATAAGTGAGGGAAAGGGGAATAGAAGAGTTGAATATGGTTCCTTGCACCAATAAAAACATATTGTAATATATTTATGATATACCGACCATTTCGAATCACACCGTACCTTCTCCGCTATGCAATCCGGTTTCCGAGCTGGTCATGGGTGCACCTCAGCCACGCTCAAGGTCCTAAACGATATTATAACCGCGATCGATAATAGACAGTACTGTGCAGCCGTCTTCATCGACCTGGCCAAGGCTTTCGACTCTGTCAACCACCGCATTCTTATTGGCAGACTAAATAGCCTTGGTTTCTCAAATGACTGCCTCACCTGGTTCACCAACTACTTATCAGATAGAGTTCAATGTGTCAAATCGGAGGGCCTGTTGTCTGGACCTATGGCAGTCTCTATGGGGGTGCCACAGGGTTCAATTCTTGGGCCGACTCTTTTCTCTGTGTATATCAATGATGTCGCTCTTGCTGCTGGTGACTCTCAGATCCACCTCTACGCAGACGACACCATTTTGTATACATCTGGCCCTTCACTGGACACTGTGTTAACAAACCTCCAAACGAGCTTCAATGCCATACAAGACTCCTTCCGTAGCCTCCAACTGCTCTAAAACACAAGTAAAACTAAATGCATGCTCTTTAATCGAACGCTGCTGGCATCCGCCCACCCAACTAGAATCACTACTCTCGACGGGTCTGACCTAGAGTATGTGGACAACTACAAATACCTAGGTGTCTGGTTAGACTGTAAACTCTCCTTCCAGACTCACATTAAGCATCTCCAATCCAAAGTTAAATCCAGAATCGGTTTCCTATTTCGCAACAAAGCCTCCTTCACACATGCTGCCAAACATGCCCTCATAAAACTGACTATCCTACCGATCCTTGACTTCGGCGATGTCATTTACAAAATAGCCTCCAACAGTCTACTCAGCAAATTGGATGTAGTCTATCACAGTGCCATCCGTTTTGTCACCAAAGCCCCATATACTACCCACCACTGTGACCTGTACGCTCTTGTTGGCTGGTCCTCACTACATATTCGTCGCCAAACCCACTGGCTCCGGGCCATCTATAAATCAATGCTAGGCAAATCCCCACCTTATCTTAGCTCATTGGTCACCATAGCAACACCCACCCGTAGTATGCGCTCCAGCAGGTATATCTCACTGGTCATCCCCAAAGCCAACACCTCCTTTGGCCGCCATTCCTTCCAGTTCTCTGCTGCCAATGACTGGAACAAACTGCAAAAATCTCTGAAGCTGGAGACTCTTATCTCCCTCACTAACTTTAAGCATCAGTTGTCAGAGCACCTTACCGATCACTGCACCTGCACAGCCCATCTGAAATTAGCCCACCCAACTACCTCATCCCCATATTGTTATTTATTTTGCTCATTTGCACCCCAGTATCTCTATTTGCACATCATCTCTTGCACATCTATCATTCCAGTGTTAATACTAATTGTAATTATTTTGCACTATGGCCTATTTATTGCCTTACCTCCATAACTTGCTACATTTGCACACACTGTATATATATGTATTTCTGTTGTATTTTTGACTTTATGTTTTGTTTTACCCCATATGTTGTTTTTATCGCACTGCTTTGCTTTATCTTGGCCAGGTCGCAGTTGTAAATGAGAACTTGTTCTCAACTGGCTTACCTGGTTAAATAAAGGTGAAAAAAATAAAAAATAAAATAATAATATGGTATTCTCCTGCCATGTCTAGAACTTCCATCTTCAGTGTCTATCAGGCATGAGTAATGTTCAACATTCACATGAAAATGAGTGATCAATATAGTTAAAAGCTATAAGCCCCCTCACCTCCAACACACACACCCACCCACACACAGTTTTGAATTGCTATTGTGGTATCTGAACATTTATAGCTTTGGCTGAGGTCTTCATATTATTGGTTAAATGAACTCTACTTTGCTTTGCTGAAACATCTGGAAAGCATTACTATAGGGGCCCCCTGAAACAGTGGACATGGGGATATGTGGAGGCCAGGGATTGGTCTATTCAAAACACCCATCTTATGTTACATAGGATATATACCAGGTTTTGAACAAAGGACGGACAGAATAATCATATTTGAGATTGGGTTAGTTGTTCTCCAGATTCTGCAGAAATCTGTAAATTGACGCTGAAATCTTTTGATATAATAAACCTTTATAATCAAAGTACAGTGTCAGCGGATTCCTTGTCAACACAGCATTACAGCATCGTTGTTCGGCCACCACAGAAATTGGCGACGAGGATTTTGGGACGAGTTGCGTCTGTTCAGCGTTGCATCATGGGCCCCGAGCTGACTCCCGCTACAGAGGCCGGCAGATAAGGTGAGCTTTCTCACAACTTTGGGCGCTGGTCAGTTCGTGTGACTGTGTGTGCGTTGGGGGATGCACCGTTTAGAACTTGTGTGTGCGCCTTGCTGTTATTTGCTGTGGGATGAGAATCTGTTCTAAATTTCTAAATTTCTTTGCGTTGGAAACAACGCAAACAGGGGGGAGTGTGAATATAATACAAGATCTAAGGAAAAAAGGAATTGATAACACTGGGCCCAGGGATATTTGGCTTGAATAAAATTAAAGGGAAAAGAATGGAAATAACGGAATAGAATGGAAAAGGAACTAAGGAAAAATGTATACTGTTAGGACGTCGCTGATCTACGGAAGCCCTCAAACGAGGCGATCATTAGATGGGCCACAAATCCTGGGAAGTCACTAGGTGAATTTTCGGGTCAGTTCCAAGGGACTGTGAGTTTGTAGAATACACATTCAATTGTATGTTACCTCTCGGTATATACAGTGGGGAGAACAAGTATTTGATACACTGCCGATTTTGCAGGTTTTCCTACTTACAAAGCATGTAGAGGTCTGTAATTTTTATCATAGGTACACTTCAACTGTGAGAGACTGAATCTAAAACAAAAATCCAGAAAATCACATTGTATGATTTTTAAGTAATTAATTTGCATTTTATTGCATGACATAAGTATTTGATCACCTACCAACCAGTAAGAATTCCGTCTCTCACAGACCTGTTAGTTTTTCTTTAAGAAGCCCTCCTGTTCTCCACTCATTACCTGTATTAACTGCACCTGTTTGAACTCGTTACCTGTATAAAAGACACCTGTCCACACACTCAATCAAACAGACTCCAACCTCTCCACAATGGCCAAGACCAGAGATCTGTGTAAGGACATCAGGGATAAAATTGTAGACCTGCACAAGGCTGGGATGGGCTACAGGACAATAGGCAAGCGCTTGATGAGAAGGCAACAACTGTTGGCGCAAATATTAGAAAATGGAAGAAGTTCAAGATGACGGTCAATCACCCTCGGTCTGGGGCTCCATGCAAGATCTCACCTCGTGGGGCATCAATGATCATGAGGAAGGTGAGGGATCAGCCCAGAACTACACGGCAGGACCTGGTCAATGACCTGAAGAGAGCTGGGACCACAGTCTCAAAGAAAACCATTAGTAACACACTACGCCGTCATGGATTAAAATCCTGCAGCGCACGCAAGGTCCCCCTGCTCAAGCCAGCGCATGTCCAGGCCCGTCTGAAGTTTGCCAATAACCATCTGGATGATCCAGAGGAGGAATGGGAGAAGGTCATGTGGTCTGATGAGACAAAAATATAGCTTTTTGGTCTAAACTCCACTCGCCATGTTTGGAGGAAAAAGAAGGATGAGTACAACCCCAAGAACACCATCCCAACCGTGAAGCATGGAGGTGGAAACATCATTCTTTGGGGATGCTTTTCTGCAAAGAGGACAGGACGACTGCACCGTATTGAGGGGAGGATGGATGGGGCCATGTATCGCGAGATCTTGGCCAACAACCTCCTTCCCTCAGTAAGAGCATTGAAGATGGGTCGTGGCTGGGTCTTCCAGCATGACAACGACCCGAAACACACAGCCAGGGCAACTAAGGAGTGGCTCCGTAAGAAGCATCTCAAGGTCTTGGAGTGGCCTAGCCAGTCTCCAGACCTGAACCCAATAGAACATCTTTGAGGGAGCTGAAAGTCTGTATTGCCCAGCGACAGCCCCGAAACCTGAAGGATCTGGCGAAGGTCTGTATGGAGGAGTGGGCCAAAATCCCTGCTGCAGTGTGTGCAAACCTGGTCAAGACCTACAGGAAACGTATGATCTCTGTAATTGCAAACAAAGGTTTCTGTACCAAATATTAAGTTCTGCTTTTCTGATGTATCAAATACTTATGTCATGCAATAAAATGCAAATTAATTACTTAAAAATCATACAATGTGATTTTCTGGATTCAGACCTCTACATGATTTGTAAGTAGGAAAACCTGCAAAATCGGCAGTGTTTCAAAGGCCTGTAATTTTCATCATAGGTACACGTCAACTATGACAGACAAATTGAGATAAAAAAATTCCAGAAAATCACATTGTAGGATTTTTTATGAATTTATTTGCAAATTATGGTGGAAAATAAGTATTTGGTCACCTACAAACAAGCAAGATTTCTGGCTCTCACAGACCTGTAACTTCTTCTTTAAGAGGCTCCTCTGTCCTCCACTCGTTACCTGTATTAATGGCACCTGTTTGAACTTGTTATCAGTATAAAAGACACCTGTCCACAACCTCAAACAGTCACACTCCAAACTCCACTATGGCCAAGACCAAAGAGCTGTCAAAGGACACCAGAAACAAAATTGTAGACCTGCACCAGGCTGGGAAGATTGAATCTGCAATAGGTAAGCAGCTTGGTTTGAAGAAATCAACTGTGGGAGCAATTATTAGGAAATGGAAGACATACAAGACCACTGATAATCTCCCTCGATCTGGGGCTCCTCTTTGGAGGGAGTTGAAAGTCTGTGTTGCCCAGCGACAGCCCCAAAACATCACTGCTCTAGAGGAGATCTGCATGGAGGAATGGGCCAAAATACCAGCAACAGTGTGTGAAACCCTTGTGAAGACATACAGAAAACGTTTGACCTGTGTCATTGCCAACAAAGGGTATATAACAAAGTATTGAGAAACTTTTGTTATTGACCAAATACTTATTTTCCACCATAATTTGCAAATAAATTCATTAAAAATCCTACAATGTGATTTTCTGGATATTTTTTTCTCAATTTGTCTGTCATAGTTGACGTGTACCTATGATGAAAATTACAGGCCTCTCTCATCTTTTTAAGTGGGAGAACTTGCACAATTGGAGGCTGACTAAATACTTTTTTCCCCACTGTAGTTGACGAGGTATATGTCCGAAGTAGCCTCTCATTGAATATCTGCAACTCAAGGTAGCACAAATTTAGGAAGGAAAATAAGGAATAGGAGCGACGGAAGCATGCTTTTAAGGACCGTATGAATGGATGCATTCTTGTTGATTATGTGTGTGTGAGAGAAAGAGAGTGGGTGTGTGCGCAAAATAAAGAGGTCTCTGTTGTGTTTCAGCTGTGTGTCGACTCATGCTATGATAAGATTTATGTTAGAGATATATACATATATATGTTTTGGTTGAGAACAGGGGTTTTAGTTTTGGTAAGGAAATATGTTAATTACGGTTAAAACCTTATGAGTCTCCATTTGAGAGAACGTTTTCAAAATTGTTAAAATCTATGAGCCCCCGGGAGGACGTTATGATTGTATAGAGAGGATTCGTTTTCAACATTGTTAAAATCTATGAGCCCCCGGTAGGACGTTATGATTGTATAGAGAGGATTCGTTTTCAACATTGTTAAAATCTATGAGCCCCCGGGAGGACGTTATGATTGTATAGAGAGGATTCGTTTTCAACATTGTTAAAATCTATGAGCCCCCGGGAGGACGTTATGATTGTATAGAGAGGATTTGCAATGGATAAGAAAATAGAGCAAATATGCCACTCCCCTGCCTGCACTGAGCTGCTGGGAGACGCAGACTAAGAGCTGAAAAAGAAGGAGGGGGACTTTGAGTACAGACGAATAAAGTATTCTGTTTGTTAAGTGGCTGTTGCTTAATTATGAAACTATTTGATTGAGATCCATTGAATTTATAAATGATAGTTATGTTGACGGATGAAAAGTAAATAAATAAATAAATAAATAAAATAAAATATTATTGCGCTATTTATAATATTCCTGAGTTAAGCTGTTTGCTTATTTCTTAGCGCGAATGTGAACATAGGTATGTCTAAAAGGGTATTGTATGGTTGAAATAACCCAGTGAGTGCATAAAAGACTAAATTCTTGTCTGTTTCTTTTGTTCTCCTGTGATGTGAGAAACGAGAAGGAGGAGACAGAGAGAGAGGAGGTGCTGACCAGTGCGTCACGCGACAGCGTGTGCTGCCCCGGATCCAGTCCAATTAAGGCCAGTACTGTTCTATCCACAAACTTACTTTCCCTTACAGGATATAATAGATACATTGTGTATGCATAGAATATTTCATGTTGTGACCATTTGACAGTGACTTGGCAACAGACTGATCAATTGATGTAATTGAGAATTGCACATTAGGGTTTTTTGTGCATGAGTTGTTTTGATTAGAGTTGTGTTGGAAATCCAGCACTGAGATTCTGTAAAATTAAAGTGATTGGGTGCTTATTAAGCAATTGGTTTGTGGGTGCTGTAGTGTTGCTGGATTGCAGGTCTTTCTTTTTTGATTGCTCTGAAGTTGACTAGTTTCCTTTACTTTTCTTTATCGGATGTGGTAAGATTGCCACTAATCAATAATTTGGTTAAAAAATAAAAATAATTTATTTATAAAAAATAAAATAAGGAGGGAATGATAAGCTACATAGCTTAAAGTATTTTTTGGTTTAAAAATGAATTAGTTTAAAATAAATAATAATAAAATAAATAAATAATTCACAATAAAGGAATATAAAAGAGTTGTTACAATGCGGAAAAGGGACATCAAAACTACGAAAGTAATTACTCCTGTTGATGTAGTACAAAATAGTAATCCTCTAGTTAATGGTATTGCAAGGTTATCTGGAAAATTGAATAAACGTTGGCCTGACATTGAACAACCATGGCCAGTGGAAGGGACTCTTAACCCAGAAGTAATTAAGATATTGCAAGTGCTTGTGTCCACATATAAGGCAGATCAAAAGAAGGGGAAAAAAGGGGAACAACGTAAAGAAAAGAGACAAAGAGAGTTGGGTGTTCTTACGTTGTTTGAAAATGAGGGACAAAAACTGATAAAAGATACAAAAGATAAAAGAGACAGAGGTATAGAGAAAATGGCAAAAGAGGCGAAGGTAACAGAAAAACTAATGGCAGAAGTCAATACACCTTTCTCACATATGGATTCAGCAAAAAGCCCCCCACCTTACGAGGAAGAAGTAGAGTTTAAGGACGTCTATCCTCAGCTTCCAATGATCATTCAGGAGGGTGATTATTGCATCAGAGATGAAGATGAACAAATAATAGAGAGAGGACAAGCAGAAACAACCATAAAGATGAATCCAAACTCCAAAAGTAAGAAGAAAATGTCTGGAAACTAAGGGTAGAGTGAGGTTCAGGAGGATGGAATTTGAAGATGATGATGATGATCAGAGTGATTCAGAAGAGATCATGGGTGGATATGACCATGTGATCAGACAGAGGTTGGCCAGAGCGGAAAGAAGGGGTGATGGAAGTTGGAAGAAGGATACAAGAGATCCGAGCTCTGATGAAAGTGAAGATGGAGACAGCGATGAAGATTTGGAGATTAAATGTGCTTCATGTTCAAGAGGATTTTATCCTACAATGACTAGCACAGAAGAAATAGAAAGAGATATGGATCGATGCATATCATGCTTGGATAAGGCGAATAATTTAAAAGAAGTAAGAGAATTGGAAGAACAACTCAAGAAGTTGAAGATACAGAAGGAAAAACTGCTGAAAAAAGAATCCCAAAAAATTGGAGAGGAAGTACATATTGAGAACAAGAAAAGGGAGCACAAGTAAGAAGATGATGCCAGTGATAATTCGAGGACAGAACCTGGAGTATAAGCCTTTGCAGAATACTGATATGTCAGATATACTTGAGAAGCTGCCTACTCTTCAAGATGGAGCATATCCTTGGATTTCAAAGTTGGAAGAAATTATGGTGGGAACACAGTCTGCCATAGGAGACATTAAGAGACTTTTGGCTAATCTCCTTGGGATTCCATAAGAAATTTTTCAGAGAGCTGGACTTAATCGATATGTGGGGACTGCGGTGAATGATCCTGAGTTGTTAGCTGCAAGTAGAAATAGGCTGTGGAGAGCACTGAAAGATACGTTTCCAACAAATGTGCATCCTGACAACATTCTGATTGACCCACTAGGACAACAAGAAAATCCGAGAGCCTATGTGTCAAGAGTTCATCAAGTGTGGAGAAATATTACCGGAAATGATCCAGATGTGAGTCAAATAGAGCAGTCAATTTTGCGAGCTAAACTGCAGATGGGGCTGCCCTCACCAGTAAGGAGCAAACTGGCAGAGGTGATTGGACTTGGAAGCATGGCAAAAGGTGTCTATACAGATCATATAGCCCATCAAGTGGATCTATACAGGAAAAAGGAACACAACCAGAAAGAACAGGACCAAGAACTCTCAGAAAACTCAATCAAATACAACTGGTGGAGAATAAGAAGACGGAGAAGAAATAGGCTTTGGTTATGCAGAATCAGTGTTCACCAAATCAACAATCACTGCCACAGCTTCAACCGAACCAGGTCCAATCGCAATTGTCCCAGCCACCACTAGTGGGACCAGTTGTTTCATATCCACAGCCAGTTTATGGACAGACATAGAATTGGAGGAAGAGGACGAGAAGGCTTAGGAAGAGGAAGAGGAGGAAGATTTAAGCCATACTTCCAGCAATCTTCAGAAGTGTGTTATAATTGTGGACAGGTTGGTCACTTTGCCCGTGAGTGTAATGGGCCAGGAGGAAACACCAGAGGGAATTTCAGAGGAAGACACAGGGGCCAGTCAAGATCATTTGGAGGACCGGTGAACCCTTATAGGGGCCCGGAGCAAGGATTCTAGAGGTGCCCAGAAGATCCGAAAGGGGGGTGTCAGCTGGTAGCATCAGGACCGGAAAAAGATCCAACAATTGAGGTGAAAGTAAACAATCGACCATTGGAAGTGATGGCGGATAGCGGAGCTGCTTTCACCTGTGTTCGGCCTGAAGATGCTACACATCTTCCTATGCCCAATCAACTGATTTGGACAATCAGATTTGAGGGAGTGAAACAGCTGATTCCTCTTACGGAACCAATTGAGCTCTGCTATAAAAATCAGATAATTACAATACCCATACTGGTATCGGAACATACACCTATTGCATTGTTAGGAAGAGATGCATTGTGTAGATTGAATTGTACAATAAAATGTACGCCAGACGGCTGTCTGGTAGAAGTGCCAAAAGAAACGGTTACCTTTGAGAGCTATGGTTAAGGATACTGGGAATGGTCAACTCCATAGCAATCTTTCCTGGACACAGGAAGGCCTTGTGGCATTTGAAACGATCAAACAGAGGCTACAGGAGGCACCTGCACTCACACTACCAGACTACTCTAAGAATTTCTTGCTATATGTGTCTACTTCTACTGGAGGTAAATATGCATGTGCAGTTCTTTGTCAGCCGGCAGGTACAGGGACGAATCCTCAACCTATTTCCTACTACTCTACTGCCTATTCAGAAGTAGAACTAGGGCTACCACTGTGCTACAGAGCAATGGTGGGAGTATATTCAATATATGACAAAGTATCATCTGTTACGATGGGTTACCCAGTAACAATTCTTACCCATCATAGTCTCAGAAATCTTCTGAACTATGGAAAATATACATTGACTATGCCTAGGCTCAGAGACTATCATAGGCTCTTAGAGCAAGAAGATGTCACCCTAGTGAGGTGTGATACGGTGAATCCAGCCGAGAATTTGCCAACTTCAGAGGATGGTGAGCCACATGATTGTGTTCAAGAAGCAGAGAAATACTCAAGGCTTAGATCAGATTTGAAAGCCTTTCCATTACGTGAGGCAGACCTGGAGTATTGGACTGATGGATCTTGTTATCGTGTGGGAGATAAATTGTGTGCTGGCTATGCAGTAGTTAAAGCCCAAGGAACTGGATTTGTTGTTGAAAAGGCTGAAGTAATACCACAGCCTGCGTCCGCACAACTTGCTGAACATGTGGGGCTAACAGAAGCGTGTTTGTTAGCAGAAGGAAAGCGATGGACGATATATACTGATTCTGCATATGCACATAGTGTATGTCATTTGTTTGGAGCAGTGTGGAAAGGTCGAGGGTTTAAGAAAATGGATGGTTCTCCGATACAACATCATGCGCAAATAATGAAATTGTTGCATGCCATGATGAAGCCTAAAGAGATAGCGATAGCTAAGTGTGCAGCTCATAATACAGATGTGTCAAAAGTCACACAAGGGAACAAAGCTGCTGATGAAGCTGCAAAAGCCGTCACAGGAGCGGACAAATTGGGCAAGGTTTTTCTGGTCACTCATGGAGCGGACTTGGAAGACAAAATTACGCTTAAGGATGTGATTTTGATGCAGGAAGCTGCTTCTACGATTGACAAACAGTTATGGCTAGACCGAGGTGCCGTCAAAGATGCTACTGGTCTTTGGAGAAACCATGAGGGGTTGATAGTAGCGCCTCTAGACCTATTAGGCCTGATGATTCAGGAAGCACATGGGTTAGCTCATGTTGCAAGGGGGGAGGTTAGGAGAAAGATCACAAAGGAGTATGGTTTTTGGGCACCATATTTGCTTGAACAGGTTGACTATGTCATAGGCAGGTGCACAATCTGTCTGAAAAATAATGTTCGCAGGGGTGTTCTTCCTGGTCACATTCCTACACCGAGAGGTCCTATGCGTGAGTTGGTTATCGACTTTGTTGATATGATAAAACCAGTTGAAAGGAAAATATATATGCTGGTGGTTGTGGATAGATTTTCACGATGGCCAGAGGCCTGTCCAACCAAGCGAAAAGACGCTCAATCGGTTGCCAAGTTCTTGTGTAAAGAAGTCATAAGCAGGTGGGGACTTCCTGATCGAATATCCTCAGATAATGGGAAAGAATTTGTGGATAAATCAGTGAAATTGATGTTGAAAAAATTGGGAATTAAGCAACGTCTTGGAGCAGTTTATCACCCACAAAGTCAAGGGATTTGTGAAAAAATGAACGGTGTTTTGAAAAATCGCATTGTCAAAATTTGCCAGCATACGGGTCTAAACTGGATAACGGCGCTACCTTTAGCATTAATGGTGTGTCGCTCAAGTGAGTTGCGTGATCTACGTATGACGCCCCATGAACTGGTCACAGGAAGAAGGATGCCTACGCCTTGTTTGCGAACAAGCGGAAAGGGTCCAAGTTTGGCTCTTTTGGAAGATGAAATGAGAGCGTACGTTACATATATGGCCAATTTTCATAAAAAGTTGTCCACATATGTTTCTGACAGGCAAAGAAAAGAAGAGGTGCAGGAGAAGCTCGATGAGCAAAAAAGGAGTACAGTGCAACCTGGGGACAAGGTGTTCGTGAAGGTATTTAGAAGGAAGTGGTATAACGAACGTCATGAGGGACCATTTGAAGTTGTTTGTAGTACTGGAACGGCTGTCCAGGTTAAAGGGTCTCCAACGTGGTATCATTTGTCACATTGTGTTAAAGCGCCTAGAGAAGAGGTGCCACGCGCAGAGAGACAGGATGTTGAAGGCTCAAGAGAGAAGGATGAAGATAGGGAAGAACAGGCAGAAGGAGAGATGCATGACAATATCCAGAGTCAAAACCCAGAAGGAGAGATTGTCCATGCTGTGGACAACGTTGATGATGATGTGTACACTTCTGATGATGCCAGAGATGACTCTGCAATGGATGGACAGGAAAGGAGATTTGGGGAGATTGATTTTCAATGCGTCCCAGAAACAACAGGGCATATTTCAGTGGAATGTGAAACCGCAGAGATCACCAAGGGCAACTCTGTTACAGGAGAAGCTGGTGATTCGGTTAGACAAAGTAGCCCCAGACCAGTTAGCAAAAAAGTCAGACCAAAACGTTACGAAAACTAGGGTTGAAGTAACTCTAGGAAAGTCAGCTCAGCTCCCATGTCAGTGTACGAGAGAGAACAGTGGTGAAGGGAAATTTAGAGTTCAGTGGGAAGATAGCTATGGCAGGAGTTTAGATCTGTTAGGAGCAGTTGCATTGAGAAAGTATGCGTTGCTGAATGATAAAAGAAGACTGAAGATTGAGGGTGATTGCAGTGTATATGTGTACAATTCCCAGAAGGAGGATCAAGGTGATTATAAATGTACTTTTTATAATCCACAGTTTGAAAGTGAGGGATTAGAGTCGGGACTGAGAGTTAATGTAGTGACACTAGTGGTGATAGATGGAAATACAAGTAAAGAGCTCCAAGCTGTAGGGAAAATAGATGAATCAACAACAATGACATCAACACTTCAGCCTAATACAACAACTTTTCTGAAATTAAAGGATGTAGTAAATGTGACTCAGAAGTCTATGATACAGATGGAGATTGGTGTAAATGGTAGTAAGGACAGTGTTGAAATAGGAGAGCAGATGGTAGCTGAGAATGATGAAGATTCATCGGAAATAGTGCAGAATTCTATCCCGGAGGTACAGGATGAGTTCTTTAATTTTGATGGAACACCAGAAGATATATCTGATCAATACCGCTCGTTGGGGAAGAGAGAAACTAAATGGAAGGCATATGGATTTGATTCTTCTGTTTTGCAAATTAAAGATGGATGGGCAGGTAGGAATCTATGGTTCCAGCAGTTAACTCATTCTGTAAGATCAGTGAGGAATCTGGAGGGTCCATGTCTGTTGAGAGTTCCAGCACCAGGCACATGGGGTTCAATTTTAGAGACGGTGGCTCAACCTCTATCAACTGCGTGTCAATCTTATGCTTTATCATGGCTGTTGTATCAGCAACAATCATTAACAGATATAATGATGTCGTTGTCGAAGCACTTGTTTAGGCATAGGTTTAATTGTTCTTGGTTAAATGAATTACCCTATGTGAATTTGTTAGATCGGAAGGAAAATAAGTTAACAACGATTCCTGAAGCACTGGAGGTAAAACCCGTGAGGGCTAAAAGCTGTTTTTGTTCAAATAAAACATATGATGGACCGGGTATGTTTATGGGAATATCAGATTGTGATGATTATATGATGACTTTGGGTAAGCATGAACGTAAGGTTAGTGATGAGACATATAAAGTAACTTTTTCTGTTCCATATAGTAAGAAGAGCAGGACTTTGATGGTAAAAGATCAGCTTTTGCCTGGCAATATGACTATAGGGAATTTTTGAGATATTTGGTGGGTTTGTGGTGATAAAGCCTATATATTCTTACCCTATGGATGGACTGGATGCTGTTACATGTCGACGTTGAAGCTTCCATATGAGGTTTATACCATTCAAAAGGGGGAAGCACCGGACACAGCTCAATCTGATTCTAGGTCTGGAAATAGGGTGAAAAGGGAAATGGCGCAATTTCATAATCTGGAATCCTACCATTGGAGGATAAGTCTAGGAGAGAAGTGGGGACTTGGACTTTTTCCATGGTATGGTGTAACATTTTTGGCAGATCACATTGATAATATTACCTATACTTTGCAGGGTTTTGCAAACGAAACGATAAGAGGGTTTAACCTTCTGTCAAATACTCAAAGAAGTCACAGACTGACGCTGTTGAAACATGATATGGCTCTTGACTATATTTTAGACAAACAGGGTGGCTTATGTGTGGCTATGAACTTGACGGGGGACGATTGTTATACTTTGATCCCCGATAGTTCCGATAATATCACTAGTGTTATAGATGCATTGAAGAGTATAAGGGATGCGTTTGGTCGATCTGAAGGAGCTGGATGGTCAGCGAAGGCTTGGTTGCAAGATCAGTTAGGCCCAGTGGGATCAGTGATAGTTCAGATTTTAGTAGCAGCTCTTGTAGTGCTGTGTGTGATGTTTTGTTTTTGTACTTTGTTATTGACTTTTGCGAAGGCTATGATATTGAGATGGGTTGGAGTTGTGATGCCTGGAGACAACACTCAGATGCCGTTGTTAACTGTTACTAATCTAGATGGAGATGAACAAGTGGGACTGGATGGAGTATTGATGGATAGATATCCATTTTGAATATCCAATCATTTTTCACATTTCTTTGCATATTATTGTGATATTTAGTATTTTCTTATGAATCAAAGGGGGGAAATGGAATGTGATTAATTTTATATATCATTTTATATATCATTTTTATATTATTTTTGATATTGATGTTTTAATTTGCATGTGTTGCTTTGCAAAATATACTGGTTGGTGTTTTCTTTTCTTCCAGAAGCATAGGGGAATGTGTAGAGTGGGATTCAAATACTCAAACATGGACAATATGAATGGACTGGAGGAAGTTGAACAAGGAAGGTGTGGAAATGTTCAGATTCCATCATCAACGTTGCATTGAAAGTCGACACTGCTGAGGAGATGCAGTGTAGTGGATTACATTCCAGTGTCTGCAATGATTTATATACATATTTGCATGTGTAATACATAATTTGTGTCATATTCTTTCTGTATTAATTCTTTGAAGAATGATGTTTTCTGTTGTTGGGTACATGTGGGGACCTCAGATGTTGTTGTTTTTTTCGTGGATGCTTAGCGATATTGGGTCTAGGCAGGGACAGAGAGAATCCACAGGAGGGTCCGATGGGTCGACCAGCCTGAATGTGGACATTTTTTATTGTATTTTGTTTTCTGAGGTTTTCATGTGTATTCAATTGCATCATAGCTTAAAATGCATTGATAAAGATTTATAAATTGATCTGGAGTACTTAGGTGGTCGCTTGGGGCAGAGGGGCCGTGAGAGATTTTTCCTGTCTTGATTGATTGATGGATATTTGGAATGAAAGCTGCCAGACAGGTTTTTCGCTCTCACACTCCATAAAAATGTGTCTACACTCCATAAAAATGTGTCTGTCTACACAAAAATGTGTTTACACTCCATACATTTTGTTTTATTGCTAAAGTTACTCAAGAAGCCTGATGTAGTAAAAATTGTTATTTGTCATAATCCTATTCTTTTTGTTTTCGAGACTTAATTAGTCTCGAAGGGGGGAAATATGTAGTATCTGAACATTTATAGCTTTGGCTGAGGTCTTCATATTGTTGGTTAAATGAACTCTACTTTGCTTTGCTGAAACATCTGGAAAGCATTACTATAGGGGCCTCCTGAAACAGTGGACATGGGGATATGTGGAGGCCAGGGATTGGTCTATTCAAAACACCCATCTTATGTTACATAGGATATATACCAGGTTTTGAACAAAGGACGGAGAGAATAATCATATTTGAGTTTGGGTTAGTTGCAGAAATCTGTAAATTGACGCCGAAATCTTTTGATATAATAAACCTTTATAATCAAAATACAGTGTCAGCGGATTCCTTGTCAACACAGCATTGCAGCATCGTTGTTCGGCCACCACACTATCCTTGTGGGGACCAAATAATTGATTCCCAACCAAAATCCTATTTTCCCTAACCCCTAACCCTAAATCTAACCCTAACCCTAACCCTAAACCTAACAATAACCCTAACTTTAACCCTAAACCTAACCTTAACCCCAAACCCCTAACCCCTAACCCCTAACCCTAACCCTAACCTTAATTGTAACCCTAACCCTAATTCTAACCCTAAACCTAACCCCTTTAAGCATAGCATTTTTCCTCGTGGGGATTGGCAAAATGTCCCCGCTTGTCTGAATTTCCCCTGTTTTACTATCCTTGTGAGGAATTCTGGTACCCACAAGGATAATTAAACAAAAGAACACACACACACACACACACACACAGCTCCGTATCTCTTAGCTCCCATATTAATGGTGTATCAATATTCCCTGGTAGGTCTGGGAGGAAGAGTCTTTCTCTGGGGTCAGTATATCAGCATTATGGTGTCAGTCCTTGCTCTGAACACACACATTAGACCCCTGAAGCTGCCGCCAAGCGCCTAAGATGTGAGCCGGAGAATGTTACTGTCATTAGCCTTCAAATTGAGAGGATTATGAACCTGCACGAATCAAAATGTGCACGTACTTGCACACACACACACACACACACACACACACACACACACACCAGCGCTATGGACTCTTTACACGCCCGCAGATAAGATTGTCAGCTGGGCTCAGTTCTTCAGGAGAAGGAAGTAAGCCCATTTCTGATAGGAGTCTTTTCCAGTGATTTCAGCTCTCAGCGCTCCGCCTGTTCGAGTTAAACCATCACATTAAACTTCTCCTCTTCTCTATTGCAACAATGGGGCCACGGAGAATGATTGTGTATGGACTGTGATTTTCATGGAACGGAGCAGGAAATTGACTGTCCTCCTCTGATTGCACTTGCTATATCTCCAACAATGAGACTGTTTACACTGCTGCTATAATGACAGTTTTAAGTGACGAGACATTAAAGCACAAAAAGACTCACAGCTGACTCTCCTTTGTATTCACACCTTGCTTTTCAACTTGGAAAGATACAGCTAAGAGTTAAACTGTTTTAAGCAGCCTCATTGGGAATTGTAAAGTGTGCGGTAAAATGTAGCCTACTGTAGCCTATGGTACATGCACAATATCAATAAAGTTGGATTTGCGCATGAATCTGGATGTAAATGTTGACCTGTTTTTGCCCCTGTGGCTCCAGCACAGCTGTAAACTGTCTCTATCCCGGTATTGCACTGTCAGTCTCTGGAGTGATCCCAGAAACAGCTCCATCAAAAAGAAGCTCTGGGTGGTTCTGCCCTCTCACAGGTTTTCCAGAGTAGGAAAGAAAGGCAGAGAGTGTGGAAAGCAGAGAGGAGGACATGTTAGCAACTACTTAGCTAACATGCTAACAAGCCCTCTTCACCACCACCTCATTAATATACCCAGTTACATGTGGAGAGGGGAGGACCTGTCTTCTCACTCAGTGACATCCAGGGATCCCGTCCCCATCTCCATCCCTGTCCCAATCCCCACTCCACACACTGAATCCCCCCGCTGTACCGATCAGACCTGCCTCCTCTCCTTGACCCTGCCCTCCTCTGGAGGAAATACAATACTATACTGAAGAAAACACACTCCTGTATTGGTGGTGGGACTCATCCAAGGTAGAGAAAGCAGATTGCCAGAGTTTGATTGAATAGTATGTGTTAAGTTAACCTGTTCCCCCTCTTATGGAGAGAGATACGTGAGAGCTGATGAAACAGAAGGAAAAGCCCTTCAGCAATGATTAATTTACCCGAACAACTTGTTTAATCATGTCAACAGTCTTTTATAGTGATAGCATTTTAATGATCTTTTGACAGGATTAATATTGACTTTATACTTTCTATGATAAAAAATGTAACTAATTGATTCAGTTTACTATATCACTTGCCAAGTAAATGTAATAACAGTTAGCCTAGCTGAGTTTGTGCACACTTTCCCACTTACAAAATACTTCCGTTTACTATAGAATACTATAGTACTTAGCATAGAATTCTATAGAATTCTGTAGTAAACTGTATTAAACTGTAATATACTGTAGAAAACTATACTCAACACTGTAGTATCCGTAGATCGTGTAGTGTTTACTATATACTTTTGTAGTATACTGTAGAATACTATACTACACACTGTACTATTCTTGGTCATGTGTAGTAATTTGTTTATAATTTTGTAGTATACTGTAGAATACTATACGACACACTGTAGTATCCCTTGATCATGTAGTGCTTACTTTAGAATGTTGTGATCAATTGGACTGCATCTAGCTTAACTGCTAACTGCTAGCTTTGTCGAAGCTGTTTGGATTTGAACGTGCTGTCCTTGGGGAGCTCATGCCAGGGATTTCCTCTGAGGTTCCCCCTCGATCGTGTTGTGCTTACAATATAATTTTGTAGTATACTGTAGAATACTATATTCCACACTGTAGTATCCCTTGCTAGATTTTATTTGACTATTTAAAAACATTTATTTCCATTGTGGTCCTAGTTCAAACATCAAACATGTTACACATTTACAGCTAACCCACATGAAAAATACTTTAGTCTACTATGGTCTAAATACTGTAGTATTACTATATGTATGTACTGTAGTATTCACTGTAGTGTTTTTGCAGACTTTACTGAAGTATTCACATAGTGTTTTTGCGGATATGGCTGTAGTATACTGCAGTATTTACTGTAGTGTTTTGAGGGTAACCTACTGCAGTATTTACTGTAGTGTTTTGAGGGTAATCTACTGCAGTATTTACTGTAGTGTTTTTGCGGACATGACTATAGTATACTATAATATTCAATGTAGTGTTCTTTGTGTAATTTACTGTCATATTCACAGTAGTGTTTTTTTGCGGACATGACTAGTATACTGTAGTATTTACTGTAGTGTTTTTGCGGACATGACTTTAGAGCTAAAATGGCACAACTACCAGACTGTGCCAGTTACTGTTTAATGAAGGGAACACCACAACCAGAACTTCAGACACACAGGTCTGTGACAGGCCACCTATTGAGTTGGGTCAACAGTTCTGACCAATGTAACAGACCAGACAACACCTTAGGAAAAATATACAATTTTTATTACAACTGTAACATCTAAATGTTAGACAGGTTCTAGGCCCATTAAAGCGAAACAGTACAGAGGCAGCTATAAAGAACAAGTAAAGTTTATTAAGAGTACACCAAAATGACTTCTTAGATCTGTTACGTCCACTAGATTACTTCTGAAATAGAACAGTGCTTCCACAGAGATTCAGCTGACCAAGTTCAGAAGATTACCAAAAACAGTGACAAACAATACTGTACTTCTGATGGTAGAAAAGAAAGAACAGTTAACCACCGCATTTACATACAGTGGGGAAAAAAAGTATTTAGTCAGCCACCAATTGTGGAAGTTCTCCCACTTAAAAAGATGAGAGAGGCCTGTAATTTTCATCATAGGTACACGTCAACTATGACAGACAAATTGAGATTTTTTTTCTCCAGAAAATCACATTGTAGGATTTTTTATGAATTTATTTGCAAATTATGGTGGAAAATAAGTATTTGGTCACCTACAAACAAGCAAGATTTCTGGCTCTCACAGACCTGTAACTTCTTCTTTAAGAGGCTCCTCTGTCCTCCACTCGTTACCTGTATTAATGGCACCTGTTTGAACTTGTTATCAGTATAAAAGACACCTGTCCACAACCTCAAACAGTCACACTCCAAACTCCACTATGGCCAAGACCAAAGAGCTGTCAAAGGACACCAGAAACAAAATTGTAGACCTGCACCAGGCTGGGAAGACTGAATCTGCAATAGGTAAGCAGCTTGGTTTGAAGAAATCAACTGTGGGAGCAATTATTAGGAAATGGAAGACATACAAGACCACTGATAATCTCCCTCGATCTGGGGCTCCACGCAAGATCTCACCCCGTGGGGTCAAAATGATCACAAGAACGGTGAGCAAAAATCCCAGAACCACACGGGGGGACCTAGTGAATGACCTGCAGAGAGCTGGGACCAAAGTAACAAAGCCTACCATCAGTAACACACTACGCCGCCAGGGACTCAAATCCTGCAGTGCCAGACGTGTCCCCCTGCTTAAGCCAGTACAAGTCCAGGCCCGTCTGAAGTTTGCTAGAGTGCATTTGGATGATCCAGAAGAGGATTGGGAGAATGTCATATGGTCAGATGAAACCAAAATAGAACTTTTTGGTAAAAACTCAACTCGTCGTGTTTGGAGGACAAAGAATGCTGAGTTGCATCCAAAGAACACCATACCTACTGTGAAGCATGGGGGTGGAAACATCATGCTTTGGGGCTGTTTTTCTGCAAAGGGACCAGGACGACTGATCCGTGTAAAGGAAAGAATGAATGGGGCCATGTATCGTGCGATTTTGAGTGAAAACCTCCTTCCATCAGCAAGGGCATTGAAGATGAAACGTGGCTGGGTCTTTCAGCATGACAATGATCCCAAACACACCGCCCGGGCAACGAAGGAGTGGCTTCGTAAGAAGCATTTCATGGTCCTGGAGTGGCCTAGCCAGTCTCCAGATCTCAACCCCATAGAAAATCTTTGGAGGGAGTTGAAAGTCCGTGTTGCCTAGTGATAGCCCCAAAACATCACTGCTCTAGAGGAGATCTGCATGGAGGAATGGGCCAAAATACCAGCAGCAGTGTGTGAAAATAAAAATAAGTTATTTATAAAAAATAAAATAAGGAGGGAATGATAAGCTACATAGCTTAAAGTATTTTTTGGTTAAAAAATTAATTAGTTTAAAATAAATAATAATAAAATAAATAAATAATTCACAATAAAGGAATATAAAAGAGTTGTTACAATGCGGAAAAGGGACATCAAAACTACGAAAGTAATTACTCCTGTTGATGTAGTACAAAATAGTAATCCTCTAGTTAATGGTATTGCAAGGTTATCTGGAAAATTGAATAAACGTTGGCCTGACATTGAACAACCATGGCCAGTGGAAGGGACTCTTAACCCAGAAGTAATTAAGATATTGCAAGTGCTTGTGTCCACATATAAGGCAGATCAAAAGAAGGGGAAAAAAGGGGAACATCGTAAAGAAAAGAGACAAAGAGAGTTGGGTGTTCTTACGTTGTTTGAAAATGAGGGACAAAAACTGATAAAAGATACAAAAGATAAAAGAGACAGAGGTATAGAGAAAATGGCTAAAAACTAATGGCAGAAGTCAATACACCTTTCTCACATATGGATTCAGCAAAAAGCCCCCCACCTTACGAGGAAGAAGTAGAGTTTAAGGACGTCTATCCTCAGCTTCCAATGATCATTCAGGAGGGTGATTATTGCATCAGAGATGAAGATGAACGAATAATAGAGAGAGGACAAGCAGAAACAACCATAAAGATGAATCCAAACTCCAAAAGTAAGAAGAAAATGTCTGGAAACTAAGGGTAGAGTGAGGTTCAGGAGGATGGAATTTGAAGATGATGATGATGATCAGAGTGATTCAGAAGAGATCATGGGTGGATATGACCATGTGATCAGACAGAGGTTGGCCAGAGCGGAAAGAAGGGGTGATGGAAGTTGGAAGAAGGATACAAGAGATCCGAGCTCTGATGAAAGTGAAGATGGAGACAGCGATGAAGATTTGGAGATTAAATGTGCTTCATGTTCAAGAGGATTTTATCCTACAATGACTAGCACAGAAGAAATAGAAAGAGATATGGATCGATGCATATCATGCTTGGATAAGGCGAATAATTTAAAAGAAGTAAGAGAATTGGAAGAACAACTCAAGAAGTTGAAGATACAGAAGGAAAAACTGCTGAAAAAAGAATCCCAAAAAATTGGAGAGGAAGTACATATTGAGAACAAGAAAAGGGAGCACAAGTAAGAAGATGATGCCAGTGATAATTCGAGGACAGAACCTGGAGTATAAGCCTTTGCAGAATACTGATATGTCAGATATACTTGAGAAGCTGCCTACTCTTCAAGATGGAGCATATCCTTGGATTTCAAAGTTGGAAGAAATTATGGTGGGAACACAGTCTGCCATAGGAGACATTAAGAGACTTTTGGCTAATCTCCTTGGGATTCCAGGTATGGAAGAAATTTTTCAGAGAGCTGGACTTAATCGATATGTGGGGACTGCGGTGAATGATCCTGAGTTGTTAGCTGCAAGTAGAAATAGGCTGTGGAGAGCACTGAAAGATACGTTTCCAACAAATGTGCATCCTGACAACATTCTGATTGACCCACTAGGACAACAAGAAAATCCGAGAGCCTATGTGTCAAGAGTTCATCAAGTGTGGAGAAATATTACTGGAAATGATCCAGATGTGAGTCAAATAGAGCAGTCAATTTTGCGAGCTAAACTGCAGATGGGGCTGCCCTCACCAGTAAGGAGCAAACTGGCAGAGGTGGTTGGACTTGGAAGCATGGCAAAAGGTGTCTATACAGATCATATAGCCCATCAAGTGGATCTATACAGGAAAAAGGAACACAACCAGAAAGAACAGGACCAAGAAACTCTCAGAAAACTCAATCAAATACAACTGGTGGAGAATAAGAAGACGGAGAAGAAATAGGCTTTGGTTATGCAGAATCAGTGTTCACCAAATCAACAATCACTGCCACAGCTTCAACCGAACCAGGTCCAATCGCAATTGTCCCAGCCACCACTAGTGGGACCAGTTGTTTCATATCCACAGCCAGTTTATGGACAGACATAGAATTGGAGGAAGAGGACGAGAAGGCTTAGGAAGAGGAAGAGGAGGAAGATTTAAGCCATACTTCCAGCAATCTTCAGAAGTGTGTTATAATTGTGGACAGGTTGGTCACTTTGCCCGTGAGTGTAATGGGCCAGGAGGAAACACCAGAGGGAATTTCAGAGGAAGACACAGGGGCCAGTCAAGATCATTTGGAGGACCGGTGAAACCTTATAGGGGCCCGGAGCAAGGATTCTAGAGGTGCCCAGAAGATCCGAAAGGGGGGTGTCAGCTGGTAGCATCAGGACCGGAAAAAGATCCAACAATTGAGGTGAAAGTAAACAATCGACCATTGGAAGTGATGGCGGATAGCGGAGCTGCTTTCACCTGTGTTCGGCCTGAAGATGCTACACATCTTCCTATGTCCAATCAACGGATTTGGACAATCAGATTTGAGGGAGTGAAACAGCTGATTCCTCTTACGGAACCAATTGAGCTCTGCTATAAAAATCAGATAATTACAATACCCATACTGGTATCGGAACATACACCTATTGCATTGTTAGGAAGAGATGCATTATGTAGATTGAATTGTACAATAAAATGTACGCCAGACGGCTGTCTGGTAGAAGTGCCAAAAGAAACGGTTACCTTTGAGAGCTATGGTTAAGGATACTGGGAATGGTCAACTCCATAGCAATCTTTCCTGGACACAGGAAGGCCTTGTGGCATTTGAAACGATCAAACAGAGGCTACAGGAGGCACCTGCACTCACACTACCAGACAACTCTAAGAATTTCTTGCTATATGTGTCTACTTCTACTGGAGGTAAATATGCATGTGCAGTTCTTTGTCAGCCGACAGGTACAGGGACGAATCCTCAACCTATTTCCTACTACTCTACTGCCTATTCAGAAGTAGAACTAGGGCTACCACTGTGCTACAGAGCAATGGTGGGAGTATATTCAATATATGACAAAGTATCATCTGTTACGATGGGTTACCCAGTAACAATTCTTACCCATCATAGTCTCAGAAATCTTCTGAACTATGGAAAATATACATTGACTATGCCTAGGCTCAGAGACTATCATAGGCTCTTAGAGCAAGAAGATGTCACCCTAGTGAGGTGTGATACGGTGAATCCAGCCGAGAATTTGCCAACTTCAGAGGATGGTGAGCCACATGATTGTGTTCAAGAAGCAGAGAAATACTCAAGGCTTAGATCAGATTTGAAAGCCTTTCCATTACGTGAGGCAGACCTGGAGTATTGGACTGATGGATCTTGTTATCGTGTGGGAGATAAATTGTGTGCTGGCTATGCAGTAGTTAAAGCCCAAGGAACTGGATTTGTTGTTGAAAAGGCTGAAGTAATACCACAGCCTGCGTCCGCACAACTTGCTGAACATGTGGGACTAACAGAAGCGTGTTTGTTAGCAGAAGGAAAGCGATGGACGATATATACTGATTCTGCATATGCACATAGTGTATGTCATTTGTTTGGAGCAGTGTGGAAAGGTCGAGGGTTTAAGAAAATTGATGGTTCTCCGATACAACATCATGCGCAAATAATGAAATTGTTGCATGCCATGATGAAGCCTAAAGAGATAGCGATAGCTAAGTGTGCAGCTCATAATACAGATGTGTCAAAAGTCACACAAGGGAACAAAGCTGCTGATGAAGCTGCAAAAGCCGTCACAGGAGCGGACAAATTGGGCAAGGTTTTTCTGGTCACTCATGGAGCGGACTTGGAAGACAAAATTACGCTTAAGGATGTGATTTTGATGCAGGAAGCTGCTTCTACGATTGACAAACAGTTATGGCTAGACCGAGGTGCCGTCAAAGATGCTACTGGTCTTTGGAGAAACCATGAGGGGTTGATAGTAGCGCCTCTAGACCTATTAGGCCTGATGATTCAGGAAGCACATGGGTTAGCTCATGTTGCAAGGGGGGAGGTTAGGAGAAAGATCACAAAGGAGTATGGTTTTTGGGCACCATATTTGCTTGAACAGGTTGACTATGTCATAGGCAGGTGCACAATCTGTCTGAAAAATAATGTTCGCAGGGGTGTTCTTCCTGGTCACATTCCTACACCGAGAGGTCCTATGCGTGAGTTGGTTATCGACTTTGTTGATATGATAAAACCAGTTGAAAGGAAAATATATATGCTGGTGGTTGTGGATAGATTTTCACGATGGCCAGAGGCCTGTCCAACCAAGCGAAAAGACGCTCAATCGGTTGCCAAGTTCTTGTGTAAAGAAGTCATAAGCAGGTGGGGACTTCCTGATCGAATATCCTCAGATAATGGTAAAGAATTTGTGGATAAATCAGTGAAATTGATGTTGAAAAAATTGGGAATTAAGCAACGTCTTGGAGCAGTTTATCACCCACAAAGTCAAGGGATTTGTGAAAAAATGAACGGTGTTTTGAAAAATCGCATTGTCAAAATTTGCCAGCATACGGGTCTAAACTGGATAACGGCGCTACCTTTAGCATTAATGGTGTGTCGCTCAAGTGAGTTGCGTGATCTACGTATGACGCCCCATGAACTGGTCACAGGAAGAAGGATGCCTACGCCTTGTTTGCGAACAAGCGGAAAGGGTCCAAGTTTGGCTCTTTTGGAAGATGAAATGAGAGCGTACGTTACATATATGGCCAATTTTCATAAAAAGTTGTCCACATATGTTTCTGACAGGCAAAGAAAAGAAGAGGTGCAGGAGAAGCTCGATGAGCAAAAAAGGAGTACAGTGCAACCTGGGGACAAGGTGTTCGTGAAGGTATTTAGAAGGAAGTGGTATAACGAACGTCATGAGGGACCATTTGAAGTTGTTTGTAGTACTGGAACGGCTGTCCAGGTTAAAGGGTCTCCAACGTGGTATCATTTGTCACATTGTGTTAAAGCGCCTAGAGAAGAGGTGCCACGCGCAGAGAGACAGGATGTTGAAGGCTCAAGAGAGAAGGATGAAGATAGGGAAGAACAGGCAGAAGGAGAGATGCATGACAATATCCAGAGTCAAAACCCAGAAGGAGAGATTGTCCATGCTGTGGACAACGTTGATGATGATGTGTACACTTCTGATGATGCCAGAGATGACTCTGCAATGGATGGACAGGAAAGGAGATTTGGGGAGATTGATTTTCAATGCGTCCCAGAAACAACAGGGCATATTTCAGTGGAATGTGAAACCGCAGAGATCACCAAGGGCAACTCTGTTACAGGAGAAGCTGGTGATTCGGTTAGACAAAGTAGCCCCAGACCAGTTAGCAAAAAAGTCAGACCAAAACGTTACGAAAACTAGGGTTGAAGTAACTCTAGGAAAGTCAGCTCAGCTCCCATGTCAGTGTACGAGAGAGAACAGTGGTGAAGGGAAATTTAGAGTTCAGTGGGAAGATAGCTATGGCAGGAGTTTAGATCTGTTAGGAGCAGTTGCATTGAGAAAGTATGCGTTGCTGAATGATAAAAGAAGACTGAAGATTGAGGGTGATTGCAGTGTCTATGTGTACAATTCCCAGAAGGAGGATCAAGGTGATTATAAATGTACTTTTTATAATCCACAGTTTGAAAGTGAGGGATTAGAGTCGGGACTGAGAGTTAATGTAGTGACACTAGTGGTGATAGATGGAAATACAAGTAAAGAGCTCCAAGCTGTAGGGAAAATAGATGAATCAACAACAATGACATCAACACTTCAGCCTAATACAACAACTTTTCTGAAATTAAAGGATGTAGTAAATGTGACTCAGAAGTCTATGATACAGATGGAGATTGGTGTAAATGGTAGTAAGGACAGTGTTGAAATAGGAGAGCAGATGGTAGCTGAGAATGATGAAGATTCATCGGAAATAGTGCAGAATTCTATCCCGGAGGTACAGGATGAGTTCTTTAATTTTGATGGAACACCAGAAGATATATCTGATCAATACCGCTCGTTAGGGAAGAGAGAAACTAAATGGAAGGCATATGGATTTGATTCTTCTGTTTTGCAAATTAAAGATGGATGGGCAGGTAGGAATCTATGGCTCCAGCAGTTAACTCATTCTGTAAGATCAGTGAGGAATCTGGAGGGTCCATGTCTGTTGAGAGTTCCAGCACCAGGCACATGGGGTTCAATTTTAGAGACGGTGGCTCAACCTCTATCAACTGCGTGTCAATCTTATGCTTTATCATGGCTGTTGTATCAGCAACAATCATTAACAGATATAATGATGTCGTTGTCGAAGCACTTGTTTAGGCATAGGTTTAATTGTTCTTGGTTAAATGAATTACCCTATGTGAATTTGTTAGATCGGAAGGAAAATAAGTTAACAGCGATTCCTGAAGCACTGGAGGTAAAACCCGTGAGGGCTAAAAGCTGTTTTTGTTCAAATAAAACATATGATGGACCGGGTATGTTTATGGGAATATCAGATTGTGATGATTATATGATGACTTTGGGTAAGCATGAACGTAAGGTTAGTGATGAGACATATAAAGTAACTTTTTCTGTTCCATATAGTAAGAAGAGCAGGACTTTGATGGTAAAAGATCAGCTTTTGCCTGGCAATATGACTATAGGGAATTTTCGAGATATTTGGTGGGTTTGTGGTGATAAAGCCTATATATTCTTACCCTATGGATGGACTGGATGTTGTTACATGTCGACGTTGAAGCTTCCATATGAGGTTTATACCATTCAAAAGGGGGAAGCACCGGACACAGCTCAATCTGATTCTAGGTCTGGAAATAGGGTGAAAAGGGAAATGCCGCAATTTCATAATCTGGAATCCTACCATTGGAGGATAAGTCTAGGAGAGAAGTGGGGACTTGGACTTTTTCCATGGTATGGTGTAACATTTTTGGCAGATCACATTGATAATATTACCTATACTTTGCAGGGTTTTGCAAACGAAACGATAAGAGGGTTTAACCTTCTGTCAAATACTCAAAGAAGTCACAGACTGACGCTGTTGAAACATGATATGGCTCTTGACTATATTTTAGACAAACAGGGTGGCTTATGTGTGGCTATGAACTTGACGGGGGACGATTGTTATACTTTGATCCCCGATAGTTCCGATAATATCACTAGTGTTATAGATGCATTGAAGAGTATAAGGGATGCGTTTGGTCGATCTGAAGGAGCTGGATGGTCAGCGAAGGCTTGGTTGCAAGATCAGTTAGGCCCAGTGGGATCAGTGATAGTTCAGATTTTAGTAGCAGCTCTTGTAGTGCTGTGTGTGATGTTTTGTTTTTGTACTTTGTTATTGACTTTTGCGAAGGCTATGATATTGAGATGGGTTGGAGTTGTGATGCCTTGAGACAACACTCAGATGCCGTTGTTAACTGTTACTAATCTAGATGGAGATGAACAAGTGGGACTGGATGGAGTATTGATGGATAGATATCCATTTTGAATATCCAATCATTTTTCAAATTTCTTTGCATATTATTGTGATATTTAGTATTTTCTTATGAATCAAAGGGGGGAAATGGAATGTGATTAATTTTATATATCATTTTATATATCATTTTTATATTATTTTTGATATTGATGTTTTAATTTGCATGTGTTGCTTTGCAAAATATACTGGTTGGTGTTTTCTTTTCTTCCAGAAGCATAGGGGAATGTGTAGAGTGGGATTCAAATACTCAAACATGGACAATTTGAATGGACTGGAGGAAGTTGAACAAGGAAGGTGTGGAAATGTTCAGATTCCATCATCAACGTTGCATTGAAAGTCGACACTGCTGAGGAGATGCAGTGTAGTGGATTACATTCCAGTGTCTGCAATGATTTATATACATATTTGCATGTGTAATACATAATTTGTGTCATATTCTTTCTGTATTAATTTTTTGAAGAATGATGTTTTCTGTTGTTGGGTACATGTGGGGACCTCAGATGTTGTTGTTTTTTTCGTGGATGCTTAGCGATATTGGGTCTAGGCAGGGACAGAGAGAATCCACAGGAGGGTCCGATGGGTCGACCAGCCTGAATGTGGACATTTTTTATTGTATTTTGTTTTCTGAGGTTTTCATGTGTATTCAATTGCATCATAGCTTAAAATGCATTGATAAAGATTTATAAATTGATCTGGAGTACTTAGGTGGTCGCTTGGGGCAGAGGGGCCGTGAGAGATTTTTCCTGTCTTGATTGATTGATGGATATTTGGAATGAAAGCTGCCAGACAGGTTTTTCGCTCTCACACTCCATACAAATGTGTCTACACTCCATACATTTTGTTTTATTGCTAAAGTTACTCAAGAAGCCTGATGTAGTAAAAATTGTTATTTGTCATAATCCTATTCTTTTTGTTTTCGAGACTTAATTAGTCTCGAAGGGGGGAAATATGTAGTATCTGAACATTTATAGCTTTGGCTGAGGTCTTCATATTGTTGGTTAAATGAACTCTACTTTGCTTTGCTGAAACATCTGGAAAGCATTACTATAGGGGCCTCCTGAAACAGTGGACATGGGGATATGTGGAGGCCAGGGATTGGTCTATTCAAAACACCCATCTTATGTTACATAGGATATATACCAGGTTTTGAACAAAGGACGGAGAGAATAATCATATTTGAGTTTGGGTTAGTTGCAGAAATCTGTAAATTGACGCCGAAATCTTTTGATATAATAAACCTTTATAATCAAAATACAGTGTCAGCGGATTCCTTGTCAACACAGCATTGCAGCATCGTTGTTCGGCCACCACACTATCCTTGTGGGGACCAAATAATTGATTCCCAACCAAAATCCTATTTTCCCTAACCCCTAACCCTAAATCTAACCCTAACCCTAACCCTAAACCTAACAATAACCCTAACTTTAACCCTAAACCTAACCTTAACCCCAAACCCCTAACCCCTAACCCCTAACCCTAACCCTAACCTTAATTGTAACCCTAACCCTAATTCTAACCCTAAACCTAACCCCTTTAAGCATAGCATTTTTCCTCGTGGGGATTGGCAAAATGTCCCCGCTTGTCTGAATTTCCCCTGTTTTACTATCCTTGTGAGGAATTCTGGTACCTACAAGGATAATTAAACAAAAGAACACACACACACACACACTCACACACACACACACACACACACACAGCTCCGTATCTCTTAGCTCCCATATTAATGGTGTATCAATATTCCCTGGTAGGTCTGGGAGGAAGAGTATTTCTCTGGGGTCAGTATATCAGCATTATGGTGGCAGTCCTTGCTCTGAACACACACATTAGACCCCTGAAGCTGCCGCCAAGCGCCTAAGATGTGAGCCGGAGAATGTTACTGTCATTAGCCTTCAAATTGAGAGGATTATGAACCTGCACGAATCAAAATGTGCTCGTACTTGCACACACACACACACACACACACACACACACACACACACACACACACACACACACACACACACACACACACACACCAGCGCTATGGACTCTTTACACGCCCGCAGATAAGATTGTCAGCTGGGCTCAGTTCTTCAGGAGAAGGAAGTAAGCCCATTTCTGATAGGAGTCTTTTCCAGTGATTTCAGCTCTCAGCGCTCCGCCTGTTCGAGTTAAACCATCACATTAAACTTCTCCTCTTCTCTATTGCAACAATGGGGCCACGGAGAATGATTGTGTTTGGACTGTGATTTTCATGGAACGGAGCAGGAAATTGACTGTCCTCCTCTGATTGCACTTGCTATATCTCCAACAATGAGACTGTATACACTGCTGCTATAATGACAGTTTTAAGTGACGAGACATTAAAGCACAAAAAGACTCACAGCTGACTCTCCTTTGTATTCACACCTTGCTTTTCAACTTGGAAAGATACAGCTAAGAGTTAAACTGTTTTAAGCAGCCTCATTGGGAATTGTAAAGTGTGCGGTAAAATGTAGCCTACTGTAGCCTATGGTACATGCACAATATCAATAAAGTTGGATTTGCGCATGAATCTGGATGTAAATGTTGACCTGTTTTTGCCCCTGTGGCTCCAGCACAGCTGTAAACTGTCTCTATCCCGGTATTGCACTGTCAGTCTCTGGAGTGATCCCAGAAACAGCTCCATCAAAAAGAAGCTCTGGGTGGTTCTGCCCTCTCACAGGTTTTCCAGAGTAGGAAAGAAAGGCAGAGAGTGTGGAAAGCAGAGAGGAGGACATGTTAGCAACTACTTAGCTAACATGCTAACAAGCCCTCTTCACCACCACCTCATTAATATACCCAGTTACATGTGGAGAGGGGAGGACCTGTCTTCTCACTCAGTGACATCCAGGGATCCCGTCCCCATCTCCATCCCTGTCCCAATCCCCACTCCACACACTGAATCCCCCCGCTGTACCGATCAGACCTGCCTCCTCTCCTTGACCCTGCCCTCCTCTGGAGGAAATACAATATTATACTGAAGAAAACACACTCCTGTATTGGTGGTGGGACTCATCCAAGGTAGAGAAAGTAGAGAAAGCAGATTGCCAGAGTTTGATTGAATAGTATGTGTTAAGTTAACCTGTTCCCCCTCTGATGGAGAGAGATACGTGAGAGCTGATGAAACAGAAGGAAAAGCCCTTCAGCAATGATTAATTTACCCGAACAACTTGTTTAATCATGTCAACAGTCTTTTATAGTGATAGCATTTTAATGATCTTTTGACAGGATTAATATTGACTTTATACTTTCTATGATAAAAAATGTAACTAATTGATTCAGTTTACTATATCACTTGCCAAGTAAATGTAATAACAGTTAGCCTAGCTGAGTTTGTGCACACTTTCCCACTTACAAAATACTTCCGTTTACTATAGAATACTATAGTACTTAGCATAGAATTCTATAGAATTCTGTAGTAAACTGTATTAAACTGTAATATACTGTAGAAAACTATACTCAACACTGTAGTATCCGTAGATCGTGTAGTGTTTACTATATACTTTTGTAGTATACTCTAGAATACTATACTACACACTGTACTATTCTTGGTCATGTGTAGTAATTTGTTTATAATTTTGTAGTATACTGTAGAATACTATACGACACACTGTAGTATCCCTTGATCATGTAGTGCTTACTTTAGAATGTTGTGATCAATTGGACTGCATCTAGCTTAACTGCTAACTGCTAGCATTGTCGAAGCTGTTTGGATTTGAACGTGCTGTCCTTGGGGAGCTCATGCCAGGGATTTCCTCTGAGGTTCCCCCTCGATCGTGTTGTGCTTACAATATAATTTTGTAGTATACTGTAGAATACTATATTCCACACTGTAGTATCCCTTGCTAGATTTTATTTGACTATTTAAAAACATTTATTTCCATTGTGGTCCTAGTTCAAACATCAAACATGTTACACATTTACAGCTAACCCACATGAAAAATACTTTAGTCTACTATGGTCTAAATACTGTAGTATTACTATATGTATGTACTGTAGTATTCACTGTAGTGTTTTTGCAGACTTTACTGAAGTATTCACATAGTGTTTTTGCGGACATGGCTGTAGTATACTGCAGTATTTACTGTAGTGTTTTGAGGGTAACCTACTGCAGTATTTACTGTAGTGTTTTGAGGGTAATCTACTGCAGTATTTACTGTAGTGTTTTTGCGGACATGACTATAGTATACTATAATATTCAATGTAGTGTTCTTTGTGTAATTTACTGTCATATTCACAGTAGTGTTTTTTTGCGGACATGACTAGTATACTGTAGTATTTACTGTAGTGTTTTTGCGGACATGACTTTAGAGCTAAAATGGCACAACTACCAGACTGTGCCAGTTACTGTTTAATGAAGGGAACACCACAACCAGAACTTCAGACACACAGGTCTGTGACAGGCCACCTATTGAGTTGGGTCAACAGTTCTGACCAATGTAACAGACCAGACAACACCTTAGGAAAAATATACAATTTTTATTACAACTGTAACATCTAAATGTTAGACAGGTTCTAGGCCCATTAAAGCGAAACAGTACAGAGGCAGCTATAAAGAACAAGTAAAGTTTATTAAGAGTACACCAAAATGACTTCTTAGATCTGTTACGTCCACTAGATTACTTCTGAAATAGAACAGTGCTTCCACAGAGATTCAGCTGACCAAGTTCAGAAGATTACCAAAAACAGTGACAAACAATACTGTACTTCTGATGGTAGAAAAGAAAGAACAGTTAACCACCGCATTTACATACAGTGGGGAAAAAAAGTATTTAGTCAGCCACCAATTGTGGAAGTTCTCCCACTTAAAAAGATGAGAGAGGCCTGTAATTTTCATCATAGGTACACGTCAACTATGACAGACAAATTGAGATTTTTTTTCTCCAGAAAATCACATTGTAGGATTTTTTATGAATTTATTTGCAAATTATGGTGGAAAATAAGTATTTGGTCACCTACAAACAAGCAAGATTTCTGGCTCTCACAGACCTGTAACTTCTTCTTTAAGAGGCTCCTCTGTCCTCCACTCGTTACCTGTATTAATGGCACCTGTTTGAACTTGTTATCAGTATAAAAGACACCTGTCCACAACCTCAAACAGTCACACTCCAAACTCCACTATGGCCAAGACCAAAGAGCTGTCAAAGGACACCAGAAACAAAATTGTAGACCTGCACCAGGCTGGGAAGACTGAATCTGCAATAGGTAAGCAGCTTGGTTTGAAGAAATCAACTGTGGGAGCAATTATTAGGAAATGGAAGACATACAAGACCACTGATAATCTCCCTCGATCTGGGGCTCCACGCAAGATCTCACCCCGTGGGGTCAAAATGATCACAAGAACAGTGAGCAAAAATCCCAGAACCACACGGGGGGACCTAGTGAATGACCTGCAGAGAGCTGGGACCAAAGTAACAAAGCCTACCATCAGTAACACACTACGCCGCCAGGGACTCAAATCCTGCAGTGCCAGACGTGTCCCCCTGCTTAAGCCAGTACAAGTCCAGGCCCGTCTGAAGTTTGCTAGAGTGCATTTGGATGATCCAGAAGAGGATTGGGAGAATGGCATATGGTCAGATGAAACTAAAATATAACTTTTTGGTAAAAACTCAACTCATCGTGTTTGGAGGACAAAGAATGCTGAGTTGCATCCAAAGAACACCATACCTACTGTGAAGCATGGGGGTGGAAACATCATGCTTTGGGGCTGTTTTTCTGCAAAGGGACCAGGACGACTGATCCGTGAAAAGGAAAGAATGAATGGGGCCATGTATCGTGAGATTTTGAGTGAAAACCTCCTTCCATCAGCAAGGGCATTGAAGATGAAACGTGGCTGGGTCTTTCAGCATGACAATGATCCCAAACACACCGCCCGGGCAACGAAGGAGTGGCTTCGTAAGAAGCATTTCATGGTCCTGGAGTGGCCTAGCCAGTCTCCAGATCTCAACCCCATAGAAAATCTTTGGAGGGAGTTGAAAGTCCGTGTTGCCTAGTGATAGCCCCAAAACATCACTGCTCTAGAGGAGATCTGCATGGAGGAATGGACCAAAATACCAGCAACAGTGTGTGAAAACCTTGTGAAGACTTACAGAAAACGTTTGACCTGTGTCATTGCCAACAAAGGGTATATAACAAAGTATTGAGAAACTTTTGTTATTGACCAAATACTTATTTTCCACCGTAATTTGCAAATAAATTCATAAAAAATCCTACAATGTGATTTTCTGGATTTTGTCTGTCATAGTTGACGTGTACCTATGATGAAAATTACAGGCCTCTCTCATCTTTTTAAGTGGGAGAACTTGCACAATTGGTGGCTGACTAAATACTTTTTTCCCCACTGTACACAATAGATATTTTAGAAATACAAATGACTTTACTTCATCTTATTGAAGTGCGCTGCAAATAAACTGCCTGGACCTCAAACCAGCAAAGCTTCTCCAAACAAACCAACTGAAAACTAAATTACATCATTGCGGTGCTTTTACATAATGAACATCTTGAATATTGTCACACATGAATAAACTCACTGATGGTCAAACTCAACACATACCATTCAGATCAATTGACCACACCCCAAACATTTATTCAAGACAGCATGGTCACAAAATAGTTGCTCACAGATATAAACCAACAGCATACCACCTATACACACAAAGGACCTTCCAGGTACAAAACTCTCACTTGAACATGACCAAGGGGTGCTTTTATACATTTCCTCCATGTCGTCCCCTAATAAGGGTGCCCAGGGAAACACTGACCAAAACTTTGGTTCCTAGCCTGTTACACAATATTCTTCAGTTACAAGATTGTAACTGATTTAGGTGAGGGTTACGGTGATGCCAATCTACTGTGGGGCTCCAGTTAAAGAGCAGGCAGAGGCAGAGATGCGGTTCAGTTTGTCTTTATAGATTCAGGCAATGGAGATGATACATGAAAGGGACTGTTTGACAGTTAACATGAGACTTGACTTGAGACTTGGTTGGCGTTGTATGGAGTATGGTTTATCTAAAAGGAGACACAGAAACACTGCTGTAGCTCACCCACCTTCCACCGCAGATGGAAAAGGCCGCCATAGGCGGATGCGATGGATTGAGATGCAGCCCATGAAAAAAAATAGCATATCTCTAGCTTTAACAGACAGGTTTTTATGGGAATTTTCAGCCGAGGAGCGGACATCAACTCTAGTTAATATGTGTTATTTATCTGTCAAACAAGCAAACCTAACCCTCTAAGCTTTAAGAAACTTTCATTTTCATTAAATCAAATCAAATGTATTTATAAAGCCCTTTTTACATCAGTAGATGTTATACAGAAACCCAGCCTAAAACCCCAAACAGCAAGCAATGCAGATGTAGAAGCACAGTGGCTAGGAAAATCTCCCTAGAAAGGCAGGAACCTAGGAAGAAACCTAGAGAGGAACCAGGCTCTGAGGGGTGGCCAGTCCTCTTCTGGCTGTGCCGTGTGGAGATTATAACAGTACATGGCCATTAAGGCCAGATTGTTCTTCAATGTTCATAGGTGACCAGCAGGGTCAAATAATAATCATAGTGGTTGTAGAGGTTGCAACAGGTCAGTACCTCAGGAGTAAATGTTGGCTTTTCATAGCCGAGCACTCAGAGGTTGAGACAGCAGGTGCGAGAGAGAGAGTCGAAAACAGCAGGTCCGGGACAAGGTAGCACGTCCGGTGAACAGGTCAGGGTTTCATAGCTGCAGGCAAAACAGTTGAAACTGGAGCAGCAGCACAGACAAGTGGACTGGGGACAGCCAGGAGTCATCAGGCCAGGTAGTCCTGAGGCATGGTCCTAGGGCTCAGGTCCTCCGGGAGGGGAGGGAGAGAATTAGTGGGAGCATACTTCAATTCACACAGGACACCAAATAAGACAGGAGAATTACACCAGATATAACAGATTGACCCTTGCCCCCCGGCACATAGACTGTTGCAGCATAGATACTGGAGGCTGAGACAGAGGGGGTTGGGGGACACTGTGGCCCCATCCGAGGATACCCCCGGACAGGGCCAATCAGGCAGGATATAACCCCACCACTTTGCCAAAGCACAGCCCCCACACCACTAGAGGGATATCAACAGACCACCAACTTACTACCCTGAGGCAGGGCTGAGTATAACCCACGAAGACCTCTTCCACCGCACGAGCCCGAGGCGGCACAAGACCAGACAGGAAGATCACGTCAGTGACTCAACCCACTCAAGTCGAGTATAGTGCAAAAAAGCCTGCCACGACATGACGCACCCCTCCAAGGGACGGCATTGAAGAGCACTAGTAAGCCAGTGACTAAGCCCCCGTAATTGGGTCAGAGGCAGAGAATCCCAGTGGAGAGAGGGGAGCCAGCCAGGCAGAGACAGCAAGAGCCAGTCGTCATTCCAGTGCCTTGCCGTTCACATTCGCACCCCTGGGCCAGACTACACTCAATCATAGGTCCTACTGATGAGATGAGTCTTCAGTAAAGACTTAAAGGTCGAGACCGAGTCTGCATCTCTCACATGGATAGGTAGACCATTCCATAAAAATGTAGCTCTATAGGAGAAAGCCTTGCCTCCAGCTGTTTGCTTAGAAATTCTAGGGACAATAAGGAGGCCTGCATATTGTGACCGTAGCGTACGTATAGGTCTGTACGGCAGGACCAAATCAGAGAGATAGGTAAGAGCAAGCCCATGTAATGCTTTGTTGGTTAGCAGTAAAACCTTGAAATCAGCCCTAGCCTTAACAGGAAGCCAGTGTAGAGAGGCTAGCACTGGAGTAATATGATCAAATGTTTTGGTTCTAGTCAAGATTACAGAGTTATTACAGAGTTATTTCAAAGCTCTACTGAGATTTTTTAACGATTATTATATACAATACAAACAACATACTGTACATTTGGAATCAAAACAATTAAAATAGCAATAGTGGGCATGGTGCTAAATACATTTTAGATTGGGACTAGGACTATGAAAATAAGTGTTTTTGTTAGGCCCATTTTAAAAGTTCCGAGAGATGGAGCGGCTCTTAGATGGTCAAGGGCGAGCATTTCAAATGCGAGGGGCAAGGGAGCAGAAAGTTGGTCCCCCATAGTTCGGAGACGTGTCTTGGGGACTTGAAGCAGTAGGGAGTGGCTGGAGCGGAGAGTGCGAGGTGGCACGCTGATTGAGATTAGGTCGCTGATGTAGATGGGGCTCAACTATTTTGTGACCATGCTGTCTTGAAAAAATGTTTGGGGTGTGGTCGATTGATCTGAATGGTATGTGTTGAGTTTGACCATCAGTGAGTTTATTCATGTGTGACAATATTCAAGATGTTCATTATGGAAATCCACTGTAATAATGTCATTTTGTTTTCAATTGGTTTGTAGAGGCTTAGCTGGTTTGAGGTCCAGGCAGTTTATTGGCAGCGCCCTTCAATAAGGAGACTGTCTTTCAGTAAAATAATTTGTATTTCTAAAATATCTATTGTGTATGTAAATGTGGTGGTTAACTGTTCTTTCTTTTCTACCATCAGAAGTACAGTATTGTTTGTCACTGTTTTTGGTTGTCTTGTGAACTTGGTCAGCTGAATCTCTGTGAAAGCACTGTTATCTAGTGGACGTAACAGATCTAAGAAGTAGTTTTGGTGTACTCTTGTTAATGTGTTATTTATGTGTCAAACAAGCAAACCTAATCCTCAAAGTTTTAATAAACTTGACCTCGAACCTGTCTAACGTTTAGATGGTAGTTGTAATAAAAATTGTTTATTTTTACTAAGCTGTTGTCTGGTCTGTTACATTGGTCAGAACTGTTGACCCAACTCAATAGGTGGCCTGTCACAGACCTGTGTGCCTTATGTCCTGGTTGAGGTGTTCCCCTCATTAAACAGTAACTGGGCAGTCTGGTAGTTGTGCCATTTTAGCTAACTCCAAAGTCATGTCCGCAAAAACACTACAGTAAATACTACAATATACAAGTCACGTCCGCAAAATACACTACAGTAAATACTACAGTAATGTCCGCAAAATACACTACAGTGAATACTATAGTATTTACTGTAAATATAGTAATACTACAGCAAATTGGTCCCGTGTGGCTCAGTTGGTAGAGCAAGGCGCTTTGATTCCCACGAGGGACCAGTGCGATAATGTGTGCACTCTACTGTAAGTCGCTCTGGATCAGAGTGTCTGCTAAATGACTCAAACATATATAGTCGTGGTCCAAAGTTTTGAGAATGACACAAGTATTGGTCTTCACAAAGTTTGCTGCTTCAGTGTTTTTAGATATTTTTGTCAGATGTTACTATGGTATACTGAAGTATAATTACAAGCATTCCATAAGTGTCAAAGACTTTTATTGACAATTACATTAAGTTTATGCAAAGAGTCAATATTTGCATTGTTGACCCTTCTTTTCTAGACCTCTGCAATCCGCCCTGGCATGCTGTCAATTAACTTCTGGTCCACATCCTGACTGATGGCAGCACATTCTTGCATAATCAATGCTTGGAGTTTGTCAGAATTTGTGGGTTTTTGTTTGTCCACCCGCCTCTTGAGGATTGACCACAAGTTCTCAATGGGATTAAGGTCTGGGGAGTTTCCTGGCCATGGACCCAAAATGTCGATGTTTTGTTCCCCAAGCCACTTAGTTATCACTTTTGCCTTATGGCAAGGTGCTCCATCATGCTGGAAAAGGCATTGTTCATCACCAAACTGTTCTTGGATGGTTGGGAGAAGTTGCTCTCTGAGGATGTGTTGGTACCATTCTTTATTCATGGCTGTGTTCTTAGGCAAAATTGTGAGTGAGCCCACTCCCTTGGCTGAGTAGCAACCCCACACATGAATGGTCTCAGGATGCTTTACTGTTGGCATGACACAGGACTGATGGTAGCGCTCACCTTGTCTTCTCCGGACAAGCTTTTTTCCGGATGCCCCAAACAATCGGAAAGGGGATTCATCAGAGAAAATGACTTTACCCCAGTCTTCTGCAGTCCAATCCCTGTACCTTTTGCAGAATATCAGTCTGTCCCTGATGTTTTTCCTGGAGAGAAGTGGCTTCCTCGCTGCCCTTCTTTACACCAGGCCATCCTCCAAAAGTCTTCGCCTCACTGTGCGTGCAGATGCACTCACACCTGCCTGCTGCCATTCCTGAGCAAGCTCTGCACTGGTGGTGCCCCGATCCCGCAGCTTAATCAACTTTAGGAGATGGTCCTAGCGCTTGCCGGACTTTCTTGGGCGCCCTGAAGCTTTCTTCACAACAATTGAACCTCTCTCCTTGAAGTTATTGATGATCCGATAAATGGTTGATTTAGATGCAATCTTTCTAGCAGCAATATCCTTGCCTGTGAAGCTCTTTTTGTGCAAAGCAATGATGACGGCACGTTTCCTTGCAGGTAACCATGGTTAACAGAGGAAGAACAATGATTTCAAGCACCACCCTCCTTTTAAAGCTTCCAGTCTGTTATTCTAACTCAATCAGCATGACAGAGTGATCTCCAGCCTTGTCCTCATCAACACTCTCACCTGTGTTAACAATAGAATCACTGACATGATGTCAGCTGGTCCTTTTGTGGCAGGGCTGAAATGCAGTGGAAATGTTTTTTGTGGGATTAAGTTCATTTTCATGGCAAAGAGGGACTTTGCAATTAATTGCAATTAATCTGATTTACATTTACATTTAAGTAATTTAGCAGACACTCTTATCCAGAGTGACTTACAAATTGGTGCATTCAACCTAGGATAGCCAGTGGGACAACCACCCTTTTTTTGTATGGAGTGGTGGGGGAGGGGGGATCACTCTTCATAACATTCTGGAGTATATGCAAATTTCCATCATAAAAACTGAAGCAGCAGACTTTATGAAAATTTATATTTGTGTAATTCTCAAAACTTTTGACCACGACTGTACTATTGTATTTTTTCATTTGGGTTGGTTTTTGAAAGTGAGGGATTTTGTCTTGTGTTGAACTCTCAACACAAGCTGATGTCAATTTGGAGGGTTGTGTTTTGAGTGAATGACTCAGTGCTGAAACACATGCACGTGCACACACACACACACACACACACACACACACACACACACACAAGAACACACACAAACGCTAAACCTACATGCTTTGACAGCTGTGGAAACACACATACACAAGCTTTGACAGCTCCAGTAAAACATGTTGTGAGCAAATGGCAACCAAAAGTGTCTGCAGAGATGATTGATTTTCAGAGGAATACGAATTGGGCAATATAGAAAGGGTCTAATGAAGAGAGAGTCTAATTAATTCCCTCTCTCTTCTGA
Organism: Coregonus lavaretus; assembly: GCF_964263955.1. NCBI lineage: Eukaryota > Metazoa > Chordata > Actinopteri > Salmoniformes > Salmonidae > Coregonus > Coregonus lavaretus. The sequence continues at coordinate 29,048 of NW_028163291.1, read as the reverse complement.
TGCAGTGTTCCCAGGAGTGGCCTCTAGTGCACGCCTGCCTGTCTAGGATGTTCATCATTAGCCTGTTATTGTCAGTCTCCTGGATAATTAACTATCAACAAGCTTTTACAGTTTCACTTTAGAATCCAACGTTTGTCCATAAATGTCACATTTTGAAGGTTAAGTTTAGGCATTAATTCCAAAAGGTTAAGCTAAGGGTTAAGGTTTGAGATAGGGTAAAACATATATAAATACTGTATATAAAATTAAAATAACACTGCCTAGCACTGGGATTGAACATGCAACCTTTTGATCCAGAGTCACGAGATTAGGCCCATCCACCACCCCCTAGCAAACCATCTCCTGAAATTCTGGGTACCTGGATGGATGTTGAATTCCGCCTTGGATCTTGAGCGACCTGGCTGTAACTACACCACAGAGTGCTGAATGCCGCTGGCCCAGATGAAGGATGGAGATGAATAGGTCAAAATATGGAAATCATGTTAGTGCAGGAGAAGCTAGATTGCCACACAGAAGGAAATATTAGGTGCAATATTAGGTGTATGTTTCTATATGTGTGTGTGTGTGCGTGTGCTCGTGCATGTGTGAAAACTAAACTCTAATCACTAGGAATTCAGCCAGGTCGTTCAAGATTTACGTCAAAATTGGATGTCTATCCATGTCCTGAGGACATCGGGAAATGCCTTCAATACCAGACACTAGGGTCTACATTGAGCGATATTACCATCAAGTAGGCTTGGGTTTTGCTAGGGGGTGGTGGATGGATGTAATCCCATTACTCTAGAATGTTGTGTGTTTGATCCCAGTCGTGGACAATGTTTTTTAATGTTTTGTTTTAACCCTATCCCAAACCTTAACCCTTACCTTAACCCAAACCTTAACCCTTACCATAACTATTCGGAATTAGTGCCTAAACTTAACTCTTAACTTCGAAATTTGACATTTGGAGAATGTGGATGAACGTCTAATTCTGCAATGAGACTGTGTGAGCTTGTTGAGGAATCACACAGCAGAAAACTACAACGTAGAATTAACATTCACAACACGCCCTTCCTACTCACTTTGATAATCTTGGTGTAAGAGTCTGAGTGCCCAAGGTACTTACTGAACCAGACAGGTCTCACTGTGATGAGGTGGTGTTGAAGGAGTCAGGCGCAGGAGGGTAAATCACAGAATAATAGGCTTTAATCCGCAAAATACAGGATTACGAAGAAATGCATCAAACACACTCCAGGGCACAAAACAGGCGCACTGGAAAATACATGGCACACGGGAGAATAATCCCGTCGATACAAAATACACAAGCTCCACCGAGCTACACAAACCTCCACAATAAACAATCACCCACACAGACAAGGAAGCAGAGGGAACACTTATACCATGACTAATGAGGGAATAAGGACCAGGTGTGTGTGAGTGAAGACAAGACAAATGGTGTGATGATAAATGGATCGGCAGTAGCTAGTAAGCCGGTGACGCCGAACGCCAAAACCTGCCTCGGGGACGGCCATAGAGGGATCGAGGATATCCTTCACCGAAACCCAGCACCGTTCCTCTGGACCGTACCCCGCTCACTCCACGAGGTACTGAAGGCCCCCCACCCGACGCCTCGAATCCAGGATGGAATGGACAGAGTACGCCGGGGCCCCCTCGATGTCCACCTCAGCCTCCTGGAGTGGACCAGCTACCACAGGCCTGAGTAGAGACACATGAAACGAGGGGTTAATACAATAATCACGTCTCCTCCGCGCGCCAAAACCAGTCATCCACCGCAGGAGCCTCGGTCTGGCTCTGGTGACACGGTGCCAGAACCGGTTGGTAACCTAGAATATACTGGAAAGGCGTTAGGTTAGTGGAGGAGTGGCGGAGAGAGTTCTGGGCATATTCTGCCAATAGCAAGAACACCGACCACTCCCCCTGCCGGTCCTGGCAGTAGGACCGCAGGAACCTACCCACGTCCTGATTTACCCGTTCCACCTGCCCATTACTCTCGGGGTGGAACCCAGAGGTCAGGCTGACCGTGACCCCCAGACGTTCCATGAACGCCTTTCAGACCTTGGACGTGAACTGGGGACCTCGGTCAGACACTATATCCTCTGGTACCCCGTAGTGCCGGAAGATGTGTGTAAACAGAACTCCAGGTTACGGTGGTCCATCCAGACGAGGAAAGGGTGTTTTACCCCCTCGAACCAATGCCTCCACACGGTCAAGGCTCGGACAACAGCCAACAGCTCCCGATCACCAATGCCGTAGTTCTGCTCCGCCGGGCTGAGCTTCTTCGAAAAGAACGCACAGGGGCGGAGCTTGGGTGGTGTACCCAAGCGTTGAGACAGGACAGCTCCTATCCCTACCTCGGACGCATCCACCTCCACTACGAACGGTAGTGATGAATCGGGGTGGGCCAGTATTGGGGCTGAGGTGAACAGACCCCGCAGTTTGCTGAAGGCCAGGTCAGCCTCAGCAGACCCTGCGGAGCCGGGACGGCCCACCCTTCAACAGGGAGGTAATGGGAGCTGCAACCTTTCCAAAGCCCCGGATAAACCTCTGATAGTAGTTGGCAAAGCCAAGGAAGCGCTGCACCTCCTTAACCATGGTTGGAGTCGGCCAATTACGCACTGCTGAAATGCGATCTCCCTCCATCTCCACACCTGAGGTGGAAATGCGGTATCCAAGGAAGGAGACGGACTGCTGGAAAAACATACACTTCTCAGCCTTAGCATGAAGGTCATTTTCCAACAGTCGTGCCAGCACCTTGCAAACCAGGGACACATGCTCGGCGCGCGTAGCGGAATACACCAGGATGTCATCGATGTAGACCACTACACCGCGACCAAACATGTACACAATACACGATATACGAGCTCCACCGAGCTACACAAACCTCCACAATAAACAATCACCCACACAGACAAGGAAGCAGAGGGAACACTTATACCATGACTAATGAGGGAATAAGGACCAGATGTGTGTGATTGAAGACAAGACAAATGGCGTGATGATAAATGGATCGGCAGTAGCTAGTAAGCCGGTGACGCCGAACGCCAAAACCTGCCCGAACAAAGAGGGGAGGCAGCCTCGGCAGAAGTCGTGACACTCACTGAAGCTGAAGCTGAACAACACTGGATGCTTCCTCTGTTTTCAGTCACAAGGGGGGACAGATATGTACCTAAGCAATTTCAAAAACTGTAGTAAAGCAGGGTGAACCCCCTCCCACCAAAAAGACCCCAGAAAGTTCATTTTGGATAAATGTTTACTGTATAGGGGATGCATTTCTTTCTTGTTTTGGACTTTCTGGATTATTTGCGTAATGGTATTGTATTGATATTGTATTACTGCACTGTAGGCGCTAGAAACAGAAGCATTTCGCTGCACCTGCTGTAACATCTGCTAATCTGTGTACACGACCAATAAACTTTTATTTAATTTGTTACATACCGTATCAATTTTTATTTTAAACGTACTGTGAAGTAAAATCATAATAGTCATCATCATAGTATTACGTTCAAGTATATATCATACTTTGTATGTTTCTACTTTACAGACATACAGTACCAGTCAAAGGTTTGGACACACAAACTCGTTCCAGGGTTTTTCTTTATTTTTACTATTTTCTACATTTTAGAATAATAGTGAATACATCAAAACTATGAAATAACACATATGGAATCATGTAGTAACCAAAAAAGTGTTAAACAAATCAAAATATATTTTATATTTGAGGTTCTTCAAAGTAGCCACCCTTTGCCTTGATGACAGCTTTGCACACTCTTGGCATTCTCTCAACCAGCTTCATGAGGTAGTCACCTGGAATGTATTTCAATTAACAGGTGTGCCTTGTTAAAAGTTAATTTGTGGAATTTCTTTCCTTCTTTGAGCCAATCAGTTGTGTTGTGACAAGGTAGGGGGGGTATACAGAAGATAGCCCTATTTGGTAAAAGACCAAGTCCATATTATGGCTAGAACAGCTCAAATAAGCAACGAGAAATGACAGTCCATTATTACTTTAAGACAGGGGTGTCAAACTCATTTTAGCTCAGGGGCCACATGGAGGAAAATCTATTCCCAAGTGGGCCGGACCGGAAAAATCATGGTATATATAACTTAAAAACAACAACTTCAGATTGTTTTCTTTGTTTTAATACGATCAACATACAACATAAAGCTGGAGCCTGAGGACAGTGTGTCCAAAATAGTACAAGCACAACATCACTATTAATCATAAAACACGTCAAGTTTATTTGAAAATTCTAAAGAAAAAGAACACACAAACACACAATGCCTCAGTGATTAACAGAACTGTTTCACAGATCACAGAACTATATCAGGGTGTCATTTCTCAGGCAGAAATGTAGATAAAAATAATGAAATCCTGTTCCCCAAACAAGTGCAAGAACCACAGAGTCAAGAATAGGTTAAATATACAATTAAAAACAATAGCACATCAACATAAAAACATAAACATAAATCTGAAAGCGTTGCTCAAACTCCCGTAACAGTCCCGTTATTTTATCTTTGAACCGCTTCATGTCTGCCACATGTTGGGTCGCGCACACATTTTTCAGACAGGGGAAGTGAGCTGCATCACCACCGGCAAGTTGCGTCTCCCACAATGACAGCTTCAACTTGAAAGAACGTATGCTGTCATAATACTGCGTGACAACTTTGTTGCGCCCTTGCAGCTGTTTGTTCAAGTTATTCAGGTGCTCTGTAACATCCACCATAAATGCAAGGTCCTGCATCCTTTCTGCGGAATGAAATTCTAACACTGGTTTGCCCTTTTCTTCCATGAACTGTTCAATTTCTTCTCGTAAATCAAAGAAACGCCTCAGCACAGCACCTCGGCTTAACCATCTTACCTCAGTGTGGTATGGCAGGCCATAGATGTGGTCTTTCTCTCTGAGAAGGCTGTCAAACTGACGGTGATTCAGGCTTCTGGATCGGATGAAATTAACAGTTTGGATGACCACCTTCATGACGTTATCCATCTTTAATGACTTGCAACACAAAGCCTCCTGGTGCAAAATACAGTGAAAAGTCAAAAAATCACGTCCTCCATTTGCAGATTGCACTTTCTCTCTGAACTTTGTCACAACGCCTGCTTTTTTCCCGATCATTGAGGGCGCACCATCTGTAGCCAGGCTGACAGCGCGGGACCAGTCCACTCCGACCCTGTCCAGCGCGCCGACGAGTGCGGTAAAAATATCAGCTGCTGTCGTTGTATCTGTCATCGGCACCAACTCCACGAACTCCTCGGTGACGGTCAATGTGTCAAATACTCCGCGGATGAAAATGGCCAGTTGTGCAACATCTGTAATGTCCGTGCTTTCATCAATTGCAACCGAAAACGCAATAAATGACTTTACTTTTTGCTTCAACTGGCTGTCCAAATCCACTGAAAGATCGGAAATCCTGTCTGCAACTGTGTTTCTTGTCAGGCTGATATTTGCAAAAGCCTGCCGCTTTTCAGGGCACACAATCTCCGCTGCCTTCATCATGCATGTTTTTACAAATTCACCCTCACTAAACGGTTTTGAAGCCACTGCGATTTCATTAGCAATGAGGTAGCTAGCTTTCACTGCAGCGTCACTGATGTCTCGGCTGTGAGTAAACACAGACTGCTGTTTCTTCAGACCCGCCAACAGTTCATTCACCTTCTCTCATCTCCGATGTCCTTGAAAGTTGTCATATTTGTCGGCATGAAGACTCACATAGTGGCGACGAAGGTTATATTCTTTCAGCACTGCAACATACTCTGAACACACCAAACATACAGCTTTCCCATTCAATTCCGTGAATAAATAGGATGACCATTTTTCTTGGAACACTCTGCACTCTGCGTCCACTTTTCTCTTTTTTGACAGAGACATATTGGGGCAATGAGAGTGCCAAAGCACATAATGTTAAAAGTAGAAGCCGTAATAAATATCGCGGGCAAAACAAAGTAGCTCATTGGCTGCACGTGCTTGACCTACTTGCTCTGCCCCGGTATAAACAGTTTGCTTGCTTAACACAATTGCTATTGCGCCATCCAGTGGACGCAATTGGAACAGCAGTTTATTTTATTGAAAAATTGCAGCGCATTTTTATACTTTACAAAAAAAAAAAAAAAAATGTTTTTATTTTTATTTATTTTTTATCCAAAATCATCTCGCGGGCCGGATTAAACCCGTTTGCGGGCCTGATCCGGCCCGCGGGCCGTACGTTTGACACCCCTGCTTTAAGACATGAAGGTCAGTCAATACGGAACATTTCAAGAACTTTAAAAGTTTCATCAAGTGCAGTCGCAAAAACCATCAAGCGCTATAATGAAACTGGCTCTCATGAGGACTGCCACAGGAATGGAAGACACAGAGTTACCTCTGCTGCAGAGGATATTTTCAATAGAAATTGCAGCCCAAATAAATGCTTCACAGAGTTCAAGTAACAGACACATCTCAACATCAACTGTTCAGAGGGGACTGTGTGAATCAGGCCTTCATGGTCGAATTGCTGCAAAGAAACAACTACTAAAGAACACCAATAATAAGAAGAGACATGCTTGGGCCAAGAAACACGAGCAATGGACATCAGACCGGTGGAAATGTGTCCTTAGGTCTGGAGTCCAAATGTGAGATTTTTGTATCCAACCGGCGTGTCTTTGTGAGACGCGGTGTGGGTGAACAGACAATATCCGCATGTGTAGTTCCCACCGTAAAGCATGGAGGAGGAGGTGTTATGGTGTGGTGGTGCTTTGCTGGTGACACTGTCTGTGATTTATTTAGAATTCAAGGCACACTTAACCAGCATGGCTACCACAGTATTCTGCAGCGATACGCCATCCTATCTGGTTTGGGATTAGTGGGACTATCATTTGTTTTTCAACAGGACAATGACCCAACACACCTCCAGGCTGTGTAAGGGCTATTTGACCAAGAAGGATAGTGATGGAGTGCTGCATCAGATGACCTGGCCTCCACAATCCCCCGACCTCAACCCATTTGAGATGGTTTGGGATGAGTCGGACTGCAGAGTGAAGGAAAAGCAGCCAACAACTGCTCAGCATATGTGGGAACTCCTTCAAAACTGTTGGAAAAGCATTCCAGGTGAAGCTGGTTGAGAGAATGCCAAGAGTGTGCAAAGCTGTCATCAAGGCAAAGCATGGCTATTTGAAGAATCTGAAATATAAAACATATTTAGATTGTTTTAACACTTTTTGGTCACTACATGATTCCATATGTGTTATTTCATTGTTTTGATGTCTTCACTATTATTCCACAATGTAAAAAATAGTAAAAATAAAGAAAAACCCTTGAATGAGTGGGTGTGTCCAAACTTTTGACTGGTAGTGTACATGTTCATTATGTTGTTCTTGAAATCTGTAGTAGACAAACCAGTCTTCATGTCAAATCTATAGGTTTACCAAACGTTTAAGTGACCATCAATTAACAGCAGTCAGATTAAATAATAGTAAAATGTATTTTAATAAAAGAAAAGAGAATCATATCAAAATGTGAGTATTGCATTGTGAAAGGCATTTACTTTTTATCAATGTGAAACATGGATTTCTAGATGAATCACTGATTAAGTTTGGAGAAAAAGTGACTGTATGATTTTGTTGTACTTAGTCAATTAAAAATGTGCTTAGAGTTTTGAAACAACAGCCTTTTTGATGATCTGTTTTGAGTTTTGTACTGAGTTGTGAAAATGTACCACATACTGTATTCATGAGATGCAGAACTGCATCAAAGCGAAAAAGAAAAAATGATGTAAAATTGCATTCACCAATACAGTACAGTAATACTTTTGAAAAACCCCTCTGAACTCTTTCTCTGGAACACAAACTTTAGAGAGAAACAATCCAGCCAAGCAGAGGCTACCATTCCCCGGTTTCACACCTCTGGTCCTGGCTACTCTGTTGCCAAGGGCCCTTCCAGAACACTCTCGCCTGGCTAGAGTCATGTGACCTGGCAAGCCAATCACAGTCAGAGACCTGGCCGTGTGGTGCCAGGATAACAACCTCTCCCTCAACGTGATCAAGACAAAGGAGATGATTGTGGACTACAGGAAAAAAAGAGGACTGAGCACTCCCCCATTCTCATCGACGGGGCTGTAGTGGATCACATTGAGAGCTTCAAGTTCCTTGGTGTCCACATCACCAACAAACTATCATGGTCCAAACACACCAAGACAGTTGTGAAGAGGGCACGACAAAGCCTATTCCCCCTCAGGAGACTGAAAAGATTTGTCATGGGTCCTCAGATCCTCAAAAAGTTATAAAGCTGCACCATCGAGAGCATCCTGACTGGTTGCATCACCGCCTGGTATGGCAACTGCTCGGCCTCCGATTGTACGGCACTACAGAGGGTAGTGCGTACGGCCCAGTACATCAATGGGGCCAAGCTTCCTGCCATCCAGGACTTCTATACCAGGCGGTGTCAGAGGAAGAACCTATAAATTGTCAAAGACTCCAGCCACCCTAGTCATAGACTGTTCTCTCTGGTACCGCACGGCAAGCAGTACCAGAGCGCCAAGTCTAGGTCCAAGCCATAAGACTCCTGAACAGCTAATCATGGCTACCCGGACTATTTGCATTGCCCCCCCACCCCACCCCACCCCAACCCCCTCTTTAAAGCTGCTGCTACTCTGTTTATTATTTATGCATAGTCACTTTATCTCTACCCACATGTACATATTACCTCAATTACCTCGACTAACCGGTGCCCCCGCACATTGACTCTGTACCTGTACCCCCTGTATATAGCCTCCCTACTGTTATTTTATTTTACTTCTGCTTTTTAATTATTTGCTATTTTTTATTTTTTACTTTTCTATTTTTTACTTAACACTTTTTTTAATTTTCTTAAAACTGCATTGTTGGTTAAGGGCTTGTAAGTAAGCATTTCACTGTAAGGTCTACACCTGTTGTTTTTGGCGCATGTGGCAAATACAATTTGATTTGATTTGACTTGGTGGGGATCCCCCAATGTAGCCTGCTTTAGTTAGACACAGAGGAGCAGAGAGACAACAGGTCAGAAAAACTCTGCATCACTTTAACTCCACTCCTACTGGACCTCTCCTCCACCCTGGACTTCATAACCATGTGTTCGTACATGAATGACCATGTCAATTGGCTTTGTTGGGGGTTTTAATCTGTACATGTAATAGGCTCTTATTACTATGCTAGTATATGCTTATTCATGTCGCTTTCAGTGCTACTTTGCTAGTAATTCATGCCTGTGTACTAGCTATGTTACATAGCCCATTTTCCTGCCCCTTTGGTATAGCTCTGTGTGCCGTAGTGTCCAGGCCAGGATGACTAGCCTCCTCTCCATAGGCTAAGATGGCTACCAGATAGTCATTTTTTATCTTATGATCAACCAGTGATGTCCTCCACTTTTCACATTTTAGCAGACACTCTTATCCAGACCAATTTACAGTAATGAGTGCATACATTTTCATATTTTTGTTTGTACTGGTCCCCCGTGGTAATCGAACCTACAACCCTGGCGATGCAAGTGCCATGCTCGAGCCGGATGCAACACACCTACTATGACATGGCAGAGGAGCAAAGAAACACAGCGACAGTCTCATCGTCAGATGATCCAATCCCAGGACGTGATCTCAGAAACCGATCGATACCGATACCTCTTCAACAAGGCTGCCCAACCCTCTTCCTGGAGATCTACTGTCCTGTGGGTTTTCAGTCCAACCCTAATTTAACACACCTGATTCTACTTATTAGCTGCTCAACAAGACCTTAACTAGCTGAATCAGATATGCTAAATTAGGGTTGGACTGAAAACCTACAGGACAGTAGATCTCCAGGAAGAGGGTTGGTCAGACCTGCTCTACAACATCAACAACAACCCGTGGCAGCACATGACCAACCTCTACAACCTCTCCAACCAGCACTCACAGTTTACTTGACTCCCCATGCAAGAGAGCAGGTGCAGAGTACAAGCACCATGGAGCTGCAGCCGAGCCTGCACCCCCCGTCGACCGGCTATCCCCTGTGCTTGGGTCCTCTGCCCCCATCTGAGTACCCAGATCACCGCCATGGCCTCCTAGCTCGGTGAAGCCGTACGGATCCATTCCCCCATATCAAGACTGTTCAGTGTGGAATCCGGAGGGTCCAGGTGCCTACAGTGCCACATCAACGTCCACCTGCCAACCTCCGTCAGCTGCTCTATCTTATTCAAAGGACCAACCATGGACTGCAGCTGCCCAGCCAGCTTATGATCCATGGACTGCTCCTGTCCCACCAGCTTACCAGCTGCTACCTGCTGCACCTCTGCAGCCAACTTACCACCTGCCTGGACCTGCGCCACTTCTTCAGCCAGCTTACCAGCTCCCACCTGCTGCACCTCCCTGCTTATCTGCTTGGACCCGCTGTACCTCTCCAACCAGATCACCTGCCTGTACCTGCTGCACCCTTTCAGCCAACTGATCCTGCTCTACATGCACTGGTACCTCAGCAACCTCCAGCCCAGCCTGTACAGCTAGTGAACCCACCTGTACCACAGCCAGCTTATCCACTCCGACCATACCTGCAACCAGAACCTGTGCTAAACCTTTCCAATCTGAAAGTGAAAGGGAGTTCACAGACCTGAAGATGGCACTGGACTACCTCTTGAACCCTCATATAGAACTCTCAGACCACTACAAGTACAGAGTCCTCATGGAGCACCTGATACTGGATGAGGCCAGGCTGACAGCACAAGCATGTAGGCACTACCAGCAGCCCTACACTGCAGCTATGCAGGCCTTGCAGATGCAGTACATGAATCACACCAGCTGGCACAGAGTGAGATCGCTGCAATCTTCAAAGCCCCCGATGTCAGAGGTGGAGATTCCAATTCCTTCCACAGCTTCGCCCTCACAGCAGACCTCCTGGTTAGCCTGCTGAAATCCCTTGAAGGTCCCCAAGGCATGGAGCTGTCATGTACAGGCCACGTAGACCATCTGCTGAGAAAATTCCCACTACACACTACAGGAGCGCCTACAAGCATGGGGCAGGCTGCAGACATGCAGGCACAACCCGTACAACCTGACAGACCTCTCTGACTGGCTCAAGACCAAGGCCGAAGCACAGCGGCTCTCCTCCAAGATGGCACAGCGCCCTCAAAGAGAACAACCATCACCTCATAGGCCAAAAACTCAACCTGTTACCACCATTTACCATTGCTTTGTCCAGTCCACAGTGTCAAGCACTATATATCTCAGTGCACAGAGATAGTGAAGCAGTCGCCAGAACAGTTAAAAAAGTGGATCAAAGACAGCAAGGTCATCTTACCGGCTCATCAGTCAACTTCCAAGTATCCTGCTTGGACAGGCCAGAAGAGAGGTACCCCAGCCAACCGCCTAGCCCTTGCTGAGCATTCCTATCCCGTGGCATCTTTGCAGAAGTGCTATCGCCATCTAAGGGGCATCCCACTTCATGCCTTCGACAAGGCACACCCACCGCTGCTCATTGGAGCTGACTACACCAGCCTGAATGCCGCCACAGAGTCGGTCAGGCTCTGACCAGTTGGTGGACCAGCAGCTGTACAGACATAGCTCGGCTGGACCTTCCAGAGCACTGATAGATACCACCAAGACCACCATATGGCCCAGTCGAGCTGAAGAGGTCCATCTTCTGTGGTCTCACAGCAGTTATACCCATTCCACAAATGTCTGACAGCTCCTGGAAAGTGCAAGTGGAAGAAACCTACCAGTCCGTTCACGGGGTGGCCGCTGCTGACACCAGCCTTTCCAAGCCAGACTACCGCAATGCTGAAGTCCTTCTCTTGAGAGCATGCCAGAAGAACAGCATCTTCAACACCAAACCTTTGGGGTACATCTCCTCGAATGTGGAAGATCCAGACTCTGTAACACCAAACATGCTCTTCATGGAGCGGCGGGATGCCTCCTTACCACAAGCTGCTTACGCCCCTGAACCAATCACCAAAAGTCACCAGAGCCAAATTCAAGTGGTTGCAGATCATCCCAGCCATCCCAGATGACGGCCAAAAGGGTCCAGAACCAGCATAGGGAATTAATGGGGTCTACATCGTATCCCTGCTAAACTGGGGGCGGCTGTACAGAATTCCCTGATCAGCGACATGGAGTTGGAGAGAGGGCATTTCGTGGCAGGTATGCCCTCTACCCAACTCTATGATCACATGAGGACTGAGGGCACTCGTGGCAGGTGTGCCATCTATATATCTCTATGGCCAGGTATTTATACGGGCAGCCATTGAAGGCGCCGCCTTTCAATCCAGGTCCTTCACCCAGACAGAGTTGAGGAGTTGAGCACGTGAACAACTCTCACAACAACGACCAGTATGCGTAATTGAATACAAAGCATGCTCCATACATGCATATGTCCAACTGTTCAAGACTGGCAACATCAACTGTTCATCATTCTGTGAATCAAGCCATTTGAACAATCCATTCCATTGTGCCACCATCTTCATCTATATAAAGACTCTCATAAACTGACTCTCTGCCTTTGCTCTCTGACTGAAGCCCACTGTAGATGGGCATCACCATAACTCAGTCCTAAACCTTAATTCAGTTACAACTAGTCTCCTCTTCTTGTTTGCGGTGTGTGTGTGCCCATCTGTTCGGTGTGAGTTGTATCCCTGCTGGTCATTATCAGTCCTCTTGCCAGGACTCTGGGACAGTTGCACCTGTACTCGAAACCGCCACCTCTATCAGAGTCCATCACCAGTTGGTGACTCTTTTTCATACCGTAATATATGCCATTTACATAGCAGACACTTTTATCCAAAGTGATAACAGTCCACACATTTTGGTATGTGACCCCAGTGGGAATCGAACCCACAACTCTGGTGTTGCAAGTGCCATGCTCTTATGAACTGAGCCACATACAGGACCACTACAGTACATATGTACAATACAATACTGTAAAATACAATATACGAGTACGATACAGGTGGAAGATGTATGATTGCCATCCCCACAAACGAACCACCCTCCTTCAGGCCAATGATGAGGCATGTAATGATTTAAATTCAGACCTATGTCAGGCTTGGATTCACCATGCCAAAAGGTTTCCTGCGATTTCAATGAGAACCTATGGTCAAATGCTAAAGACAGTCTTGATTTAAACTAATAACTGCTAAACATTGTTTCTTTCATTTATTTCATTTGATTACATTGTAAAAGATGTCTTCAATTTGTATTTGTATTTATTATGGATCCCCATTAGCTGCTGCCATTTTAAAAACATTACAATACATTCATAACAGATTTCACAAGATATAAAGTGTGTGCCCTCAGGCCTCTACTATACTACCACATATCTATAACACAAAATCCATGTGTACATATGTGTATAGTGCTTATGTTATCGTGTGTTTGTATTCATGTGTCTATGTTTGTGTTGCTTCACAGTCCCAGCTGTTCCATAAGGTGTATTTTTATCTGTTTTTTAAATCTAATTTTACTGCTGGCGTGAGTTACTTGATGTTGAATAGAGTTCCATGTAGTCATGGCTCTATGTAGTACTGTGTGCCTCCAATAGTCTGTTCTTGACTTGGGGACTGTGAAGAGACCTCTGGTGGCATGTCTTGTGGGGTATGCATGGGTGTCCGAGCTATGTGCCAGTAGTCCAAACAGACAGCTCGGTTCATTCAACATGTCAATACCTCTCACAAATACAAGTAGTGATGAAGTCAATCTCTCCTCCACTTTGTGCCAGGAGAGATTGACATGCATATTATTAATGTTAGCTCTCTGTGTACATCCAAGGGCCAGCCGTGCTGCCCTGTTCTGAGCTAATTGCAATTTTCCTAAGTCCCTCTTTGTGGCACATGACCACATGACTGAACAATAGCCCAGGTGCGACAAAACTAGGGCCTGTAGGACCTGCCTTGTTGATAGTGCTGTTAAGAATGCAGAGTAGCGCTTTATTATAGACAGACTTCTCCCCATCCTAGCTACTGTTGGGTTACTCCAAGCAATTTAGTCTCCTCAACTTGCTCAATTTCCACATTATTCATTACAAGATTTAGTTGAGGTTTAGGGTTTAGTAAACGATTTGTCCCAAATACAATGCTTTTAGTTTTTTAAATATTTAGGACTAACTTATTCCTTGCCACCCATTCTGAAACTAACTGCAGCTCTTTGTTAAGTGTTGCTGTCATTTCAGTCGCTGTGGTAGCTGACGTGTATAGTGTTGAGTCATCCGCATACATAGACACACTGGCTTTAATCAAAGCCAGTGGCATGTCGTTAGTAAAGATTGAAAAAAGTAAGGGGCCTAGACAGCTGCCCTGGGGAATTCCTGATTCTACCTGGATTTTGTTGGAGAGGCTTCCATTAAAGAACACCCTCTGTGTTCTGTTAGACAGGTAACTCTTTATCCACAATATAGCAGGGGGTGTAAAATCATAAAACATACATTTTCCCAGCAACAGACTATGATCGATAATGTCAAAAGCTGCACTGAATTCTAACAAAACAGCCCCCACAATCTTTTTATCATCAATTTCTCTCAGCCAATCATCAGTCATTTGTGTAAGTGCTGTGCTTGTTGAATGTCCTTCCCTATAAGTGTGCTGAGAGTCTGTTGTCAATTTGTTTACTGTGAAATAGCATTTTATCTGGTCAAACACCATTTCTTCCTAAAGTTTACTAAGGGTTGGTAACAGGCTGATTGGTCGGCTATTTGAGCCAGTTAAGGGGGCTTTACTATTCTTAAGTAGGTGAATAACTTTTGCTTCCCTGCAGGCCTGAAGGCACACACTTTCTAGTAGGCTTTAACTGAAGATATGGCAAATAGGAGTGGCAATATTGTGTACTATTATCCTCAGTCATTATCCATCCAAGTTGTCAGACCCCGGTGGCTTGTCATTGATTATTGACAATAATACGTTTCTCACCTCTTCCACACTTACTTTATGGAATTCAAAATTACAATGCTTGTCTTTCATAATTTGGTCTGATATACAGTGGAAGTTGGAAGTTTACATCCTTGGGAGCAATTCCCAAACGCCTGAAGGTACCACGTTCATCTGTACAAACAATAGTACGCAAGTATAAACACCATGGGACCACGCAGCCATCATACCGCTCAGGAAGGAGACGCGTTCTGTCTCCTAGAGATGAACATACTTTGGTGCGAAAAGTGCAAATCAACCCCAGAACAACAGCAAAGGACCTTGTGAAGATGCTGGAGGAAACAGGTACAAAAGTATCTATATCCACAGTAAAACGAGTCCTATATCGACATAAACTGAAAGGCCGCTCAGCAAGGAAGAAGCCAATGCTCCAAAACCGCCATAAAAAAGCCAGAATATGGTTTGCAACTGCACATGGGGACAAAGATCGTACTTTTTGGAGAAATGTCCTCTGGTCTGATGAAACAGAAATAGAACCGTTTGGCCATAATGACCATCGTTATGTTTGGAGGAAAATGGGGAATGCTTGCAAGCCGAAGAACACCATCCCAACCGTGAAGCACGGGGGTGGCAGCATCTTGCTGTGGGGGTTCTTTGCTGCAGGAGGGACTGGTGAACTTCACAAAATAGATGACATCATGAGGAAGGAAAATTATGTGGATATCTTGAAGCAACATCTCAAGACATCAGTCAGGAAGTTAAAGCTTGGTCGCAAATGGGTCTTCCAAATGGACAATGACCCCAAGCATCCTTCCAAAGTTGTGGCAAAATGGCTTAAGGGAAACAAAGTCAAGGTATTGGAGTGGCCATCACATAGCCCTGACCTCAATCATATAGAAAATTTGTGGGCAGAACTGAAAAAGCGTGTGCGAGCAACGAGGCCTACAAACCTGACTCAGTTACACCAGCTCTGTCAGGAGGAATGGGCCAAAATTCACCCAACTTATTGTGGGAAGCTTGTGGAAGGCTACCCAAAATGTTTGACCCAAGTTAAACAATTTAAAGGCAATGCTACCAAATACTAATTGAGTGTATGTAAACTTCTGACCCACTGGGAATGTGATGAAAGAAATAAAAGGTGAAATAAATAATTCTCTCTACTATTATTCTGACATTTCACATTCTTAAAATAAAGTGGTGATCCTAACTGACCTAACACAGGGAATTTTTACTAGGATTAAATGTCAGGAATTGTGAAAAACAGTTTAAATGTATTTGGCTAAGATGTATGTAAACTTTCGACTTCAACTGTACTTTGATGTGTAGTGTCAGCGTTTGTTGCTGGCATGTCATGCCTAAGTTTGCTAATCTTGCCAATGAAAAAATCATTAAAGAAGTTGGCAATATCAGTGTGTTTTGTGATGAATGAGCCATCTGATTCAATGAATGATAGAGCAGAGTTTGCCTTTTTGCCCAAAATTTCATTTAAGGTGCTCCAAAGCTTTTTACTATCATTCTTTATGTCATTTATCTTTGTTTCATAGTGTAGTTTCTTCTTCTTTTTATTCAGTTTAGTCACATGATTTCTCAATTTGCAGTACGTTTGCAAATCGGTTGTACAGCCAGACCTATTTGCCATCTCTTTTGCCTCATCCCTCTCAACCATACAATTTTTCAATTCCTCATCAATCCACGGGGATTTAACAGTTGTTACAGTCATTTTCTTAATGGGTGCATGCTTATTAGTAACTGGGATAATTAATTTCATAAATGTGTCAAGTGCAGGGTCTTGTTGCTCGTCATTACACACCACAGACTAACAAATATTATTCACATCAACAACATAGGAATCACTACAGAACTTCTTGTATGACCTCTTATACACAATATTAGGTCCAGCCTTTGGAACTTTGGTTTTCCTAGATATGGCTACTATATTGTGATCACTACATCCGATGGATTTGGATACTGCTTTCAAACAAATTTCTGCAGCATTAGTAAAGATATGATCAATATATGTTGATGATTTCATTCCTGTACTGTTTGTAACTACCCTGGTAGGTTGATTGATAACCTGAACCAGGTTGCAGGCACTAGTTACAGTTTGAAGCTTTCTCTGATGAAAGCCAGTTAATATGTAAATCACACAGAAAGTATACTTCTCTATAGATATCACATATATTATCAAGCATTTCACACATGCTATCCAGATACTGACTGTTAGCACTTGGTGGTCTATAGCAGCTTCCCACCAGAATGGGCTTTAGGTGAGGCAGGTGAACCTGTAGCCATATTACTTCAACAGTATTTAACATGAGATCCTCTCTAAGCTTTACAGGAATGTGGTTCTGAACATAGACTGCAACACCGCCCCATTGGCATTTCTGTATTTTCTGTAAATGTTATAACCTTGTATTGCTACCACTATATCATCAAATGTATTATCTAATTGAGTTTCAGAGATTGTCCGAATATGAATGTCATCTGTTACTAGCAAATTATTGATTTCATGAACCTTGTTTCTTCAGCTACATATGTTAACGTGGGCTTTTTTAACACTTTTCTGGGATGCTTGATTATTTTTCTTGCTTTACTTGGAAGCTTAGCGGAAGTAGACATGCTTGAGTTATTTTTATTAGTGCAGGGTGAGCTGCACGCGGTGGACTTCCTACTAGGGCACCCCACCTCAGTGCTAACAGTATTACTCTGGTTCATAGGCATATGATTACTACATACAATAGCTGTAGGATCAGCAGAGGCATTCCGGCAGTAAGAGGGTTATAAATTAGGTTATTTACATTGTGTCTTCCAACGCCCCTAGGATAATGTACATTTGCTGAATCATTATGACAACTCAGCGACACAATGGTAGGGATTAAATGAGCTGGACTTGGGTCATTGATCACACAATTATGGAAATGTGATGATCAGTCAATTTTAATGGGTACTGCAAGTGTATTACCTAATGTGAAAACAGTGTAATGTACTGTAGCATACTACTGTGTCTACCACCTCTCACAATCTCACGTCAGAATTACACGTTCATCCATGTTTCTCAAACATCAAATTTCGAAATTGTTCCAAACGTCAAATTTCAAAGTCTTTAGGGTTAAATCCAGGCATTAACTCCGCATTCTTAAGTTTAGGCATTAACTCTGAATGTTTAAGGTAAGAGTTAAGGGTTGGGACAGGCTTAAAACAAAAATATAACTTTCTATTGTGGATTTGAACTTTCAACTTTTAGAATCAGAGGCAGATGCTTCTGCCAATCTGCCATTCCTTTCCACAATGCCCTAGCAAAACCGAAACCTACTTGAAGGTAACAGTGCTCACTCTTGCTGGTTGATTTTCACATAATCTCCCAACGTCCTCAGACATAGATGGACGTTGAATACTGACTTGTATCACGGAAAGTTTGCTTAGAGGAGCAATCAGTAACTCCATATCAAAGAGGTTTGTTATCCCTGTCTGGGAGGAATCTTCTCTGTTAAGCATCTCTCTCTCAAACGCACTTACACACACCAATGTTAAATCAACAGGCTTTGACAGCTCCAGTAAAACTTGTCGTGAGCAAACGGCAAACAAAACCATCTGCTCAGAGTCTGCAGAGATGATTGATTTTCTGAGGAATACGAATTGGGTAATATAGAAAAGCTCTAATGAAGAGAGAGTCTAATTAATTCCCTCTCTCTTCTGATGCAGTGTTCCCAGGAGTGGCCTCTAGTGCACGCCTGCCTGTCTAGGATGTTCATCATTAGCCTGTTATTGTCAGTCTCTTGGATGCTTAACTGTCCATAAACTTAAAATTTCAGTTTGGGATAGGGTAAAAAATAAAATAAAAAATAAAATGATTGCCTAGGATTGAACACGCGACCCTCGGAGCCAGAGGTCACGGATAATGCCCATCCACAACACCTACTTGCGTTCATCGTTGCCCCTAGTGGCCAGTTGTTAAGTAATCTCCCGATGTCCAGGGTACCTGGACGGACGTTGAATTTAAAATCAAATCAGATTCTATTGGTCGCATACATATATTTAGCAGATGTTATTATGGGTGTAGCGAAACGCTTGTGTTCCTAGCTCCAACGGTGCAGCAATAGCTAACAATACACAACAACACACACAAATCTAAAAGTAAGAGAATGGAATGAACAAATACAGAAATATTAGGGAGAGCAATGTCGGAGTCCGGAGTATAAATATACAGTACCAGTCAAACGTTTGGACACACCTACTCATTCAAGGGTTTTTCTTTATTTTGTACTATTTTTGACATTGTAGAATAATAGTGAAGACATCAAAACTATGAAATAACACATATGGAATCATGTAGTAACCAAATTTGTGTTAAACAAATAAAAATATATTTTATATTTGAGATTCTTCAAATAGCCACCCTTTGCCTTGATGACAGCTTTGCACACTCTTGGCATTCTCTCAACCAGCTTCATGAGGTAGTCGCCTGGAATGCATTTCAAATAACAGGTGTGCCTTCTTAAAAGTTAATTTGTGGAATTTCTTTCCTTCTTAATGCATTTGAGCCAATCAGTTGTGTTGTGACAATGTGTGTGTGTGTGGGGGGGGGGGGGGGGGGGGGGGGTGGGGGGGTATACAGAATATAGCCCTATATTTTTGGCAAGAACAGCTCAAATAAGCAAAGAGACACGACAGTCCATCATTACTTTAAGACATGAAGGTCAGTCAATACGGAACATTTCAAGAACTTTTATCATTTCTTCAAGTGCCGTCGCAAAAACCATCAAGCGCTATGATGAAATTGTCTCTCATGAGGACCACCACAGGAAAGGAAGACCCAGAGGATAAGTTAATTAGAGTTACCAGCCTCAGAAATTGCAGCCCAAATAAATGCTTCACAGAGTTCAATCAACAGACACATCTCAACATCAACTGTTCAGAGGAGACTTCGTGAATCAGGCCTTCATGGTGGAATTGCTGCATAGAAACCACACCTAAAGGACACCAATAAGAAGAAGACACTTCCTTGGGCCAAGAAACACGAGCAATGGACATTACACCGGTCGAAATGTGTCCTTTGGTCTGATGAGTCCAAATGTGAGATTTTTGGTTCCAACCGCAGTGTCTTTGTGAGACACAGAGTAGGTGAACGGATGACCTCCGCATGTGTGGTTCCCACCGTGAAGCATGGAGGAGGAGGTGTGATGGTTTGGGGGTGCTTTGCTGGTGACACTGTCTGTGATTAATTTAGAATTGAAGGCACACTTAACAAGCATGGCTACCACAGCATTCTGCAGCGGTACGCCATCCCATCTGGTTTGCGCTTAGTGGGACTATCATTTGTTTTTCAACAGGGCAATGACCGAACACACCTCCAGGCTGTGTAAGGGCTATTTGACCAAGAAGGAGAGTGATGGAGTGCGGCATCAGATGACCTGGCCTCCACAATCACCCGACCTCAACCAAATTGAGATGGTTTGGGATGAGTCAGACCGCAGAGTGAAGGAAAAGCAGCCAACAAGTGCTCAGCATATGTGGGAACTCCATCAAGACTGTTGGAAAAGCATTCCAGGTGAAGCTGGTTGAGAGAATCCCAATATGTGCAAAGCTGTCATCAAGGCAAAGGGTGGCTATTTGAAGAATCTCAAATATAACACATATTTTGAGTTGTTTAACACTTTTCTGGTTACTACATGATTCCCTATGTGTTATTTCATAGTTTTGATGTATTCACTATTATTTTACAATGTAGAAAATAATAAAAACAAAGAAAAACCTTTGAATGAGTAGGTGTGTCATAACTTTGACTGGTACTGTATATACACTACCGTTCAAAAGTTTGGGGACACTTAGAAATGTCCTTGTTTTCAAAAGAAAAGCAGTTTTTTTGTCCATTAAAATAACATCAAATTGATCAGAAATACAGTGTAGACATTGTTAATGTTGTAAATGGCTATTGTAGCTGGGAATGGCTGATCTTTAATGGAATATCTACATAGGCGTACAGAGGCCCATTATCAGCAACCATCAGTCCTGTGTTCCAATGGCACGTTGTGTTTGCTAATCCAAGTTTATCATTTTAAAAGGCAAATTGATCATTAGAAAAACATTTTGCAATGATGTTAGCACAGCTGAAAACTGTTGTGCTGATTAAAGAAGCAACAAAACTGGCCTTCTGAGACTAGTTGAGTATCTGGAGCATCAGCAATTGTGGGTTCGATTACAGAATCAAAATGGTCAGAAACAAATAACTTTCTTTGAAACTCTTCAGTCTATTCTTGTTCTGAGAAATGAAGGCTATTCCATGTGAGAAATTGCCAAGAAACTGAGATCTCATACAACGCTGTGTACTACTCCCTTCACAGAACAGCGCAAACTGGCTCTAACCAGAATAGAAAGAGGAGTGGGAGGCCCCGGAGCACAACTGAGCAAGAGGACAAATACATTAGAGTGTCTAGTTTGAGAAACAGACGCCTCACAGGTCCTCAACTGGCAGCTTCATTAAATAGTACCCGGAAAACACCAGTCTCAACAACGACAGTGAAGAGGCGACTCCGGGATGCTGATCTTCTAGACAGAGTGGCAATGAAAAAGCCATATCTCAGACTGGCCAATAAAAAGAAAAGATTAAGATGGACAAAAGAACACAGACACTGGACAGAGGAAGATTGGAAAAAAGTGTTATGGACAGATGAATCGAAGTTTGAGGTGTTTGGATCACAAAGAAGAACATTTGTGAGACGCATACCAAATGAAAATATGCTGGAGGAGTGCTTGATGCCATCTGTCAAGCATGGTGGAGGCAATGTGATGGTCTGGGGGTGCTTTGGTGGTGGTAAAGTGGGAGATTTGTACAGGGTAAAAGGGATCTTGAAGAAGGAAGGCTATCACTCCATTTTGCAATGCCATGCCATACCCTGTGGACGGCGCTTGATTGGAGCCAATTTTCTCCTACAACAGGACAATGACCCAAAGCACAGCTCCAAACTATGCAAGAACTATTTAGGGAAGAAGCAGTCAGCTGGTATTCTGTCTATAATGGAGTGGCCAGCACAGTCACCTGATCTCAACCCTATTGAGCTGTTGTGGGAGCAGCTTGACCGTATGGTACGTAAGAAGTGCCCATCAAGCCAATCCAACTTGTGGGAGGTGCTTCAGGAAGCATGGGGTGAAATCTCTTCAGATTACCTCAAGAAATTGACAACTAGAATGCCAAAGGTCTGCAAGGCTGTAATTGCTGCAAATGGAGGATTATTTGACGAAAGCATAGTTTGAAGGACACAATTATGATTTCTATTAAAAATCATTATTTCTAACCTTGTCAATGACTACATTTCCTATGCGTTTTGTTATATTTCCTATTCAAACTCATTTCATGTATGTTTTCATGGAAAAGAAGGAAATGTCTAAGTGACCCCAAACTTTTGAAGGGTAGTGTATATACAGTGAGGGAAAAAAGTATTTGATCCCCTGCTGATTTTGTACGTTTGCCCACTGACAAAGACATGATCAGTCTATAATTTTAATGGTAGGTTTATTTGAACAGTGAGAGACAGAATAACAACAAAAAAAATCAGAAAAACGCATGTCAAAAATGTTATAAATTGATTTGAATTTGAATGAGGGAAATAAGTATTTGACCCCTCTGCAAAACATGACTTAGTACTTGGTGGCAAAACCCTTGTTGGCAATCACAGAGGCCAGACATTTCTTGTAGTTGGCCACCAGGTTTGCACACATCTCAGGAGGGATTTTGTTCCACTCCTCTTTGCAGATCTTCTCCAAGTCATTAAGGTTTCGAGGCTGACGTTTGGCAACTCGAACCTTCAGCTCCCTCCACAGATTTTCTATGGGATTAAGGTCTGGAGACTGGCTAGGCCACTCCAGGACCTTAATGTGCTTCTTCTTGAGCCACTCTGTTGTTGCCTTGGCCGTGTGTTTTGGGTCATTGTCATGCTGGAATACCCATCCACGACCCATTTTCAATGACCTGGCTGAGGGAAGGAGGTTCTCACCCAAGATTTGACGGTATATGGCCCTGTCCATCGTCCCTTTGATGCGGTGAAGTTGTCCTGTCCCCTTAGCAGAAAAACACCCCCAAAGCATAATGTTTCCACCTCCATGTTTGACGGTGGGGATTGTGTTCTTGGGGTCATAGGCAGCATTCCTCCTCCTCCAAACATGGCGAGTTGGGTTGATGTCAAAGAGCTCAATTTTGGTCTCATCTGACCACAACACTTTCACCCAGTTTGCCTCTGAATCATTCAGATGTTCATTGGCATACTTCAGACGGGCATGTATATGTGCTTTCTTGAGCAGGGGGACCTTGCGAGCGCTGCAGGATTTCAGTCCTTCACGGCGTAGTGTGTTACCAATTGTTTTCTTGGTGACTATGGTCCCAGCTGCCTTGAGATCATTGACAAGATCCTCCCGTGTAGTTCTGGGCTGATTCCTCACCGTTCTCATGATCATTGCAACTCCACGAGGTGAGATCTTGCATGGAGCCCCAGGCCGAGGGAGATTGACAGTTCTTTTGTGTTTCTTCCATTTGCGAATAATCGCACCAACTGTTGTCACCTTCTCACCAAGCTGCTTGGCGATGGTCTTGTAGCCCATTCCAGGCTTGTGTAGGTCTACAATCTTGTCCCTGACATCCTTGGAGAGCTCTTTGGTCTTGGCCATGGTGGAGAGTTTGGAATCTGATTGATTGCTTCTGTGGACAGGTGTTTTTTATACAGGTAACAAGCTGAGATTAGGAGCACTCCCTTTAAGAGTGTGCTCCTAATCTCAGCTCGTTACCCGTATAAAAGACACCTGGGAGCCAGAAATCTTTCTGATTGAGAGGGGGTCAAATACTTATTTCCCTCATTAAAATGCAAATCAATTTATAACATTTCTGACATGCGTTTTTCTGGATTTTTGTTGTTGTTTTTCTGTCTCTCACTGTTCAAATAAATCTACCATAAAAATTATAGACTGATCATGTCTTTGTCAGTGGGCAAACGCACAAAATCAGCAGGGGATCAAATACTTTTTTCCCTCACTGTATATATATATATATATATATATATATATATATATATATATATATATATATATATATATATATATACTGCTCAAAAAAATAAAGGGAACACTTAAACAACACAATGTAACTCCAAGTCAATCACACTTCTGTGAAATCAAACTGTCCACTTAGGAAGCAACACTGATTGACAATAAATGTCACATGCTGTTGTGCAAATGGAATAGACAACAGGTGGAAATTATAGGCAATTAACAAGACACCCCCCAATAAAGGACTGGTTTTGCAGGTGGTGACAACAGACCACTTCTCAGTTCCTATGCTTCCTACTGATGTTTTGGTCACTTTTGAATGCTGGCGGTGCTTTCACTCTAGTGGTAGCATGAGACGGAGTCTACAACCCACACAAGTGGCTCAGGTAGTGCAGCTCATCCAGGATGGCACATCAATGCGAGCTGTGGCAAGAAGGTTTGCTGTGTCTGTCAGCGTAGTGTCCAGAGCATGGAGGCGCTTCCAGGAGACAGGCCAGTACATCAGGAGACGTGGAGGAGGCCGTAGGAGGGCAACAACCCAGCAGCAGGACTGCTACCTCCGCCTTTGTGCAAGGAGGAGCAGGAGGAGCACTGCCAGAGCCCTGCAAAATGACCTCCAGCAGGCCACAAATGTGCATGTGTCTGCTCAAACGGTCAGAAACAGACTCCATGAGGGTGGTATGAGGGCCCGACGTTTATGAGGGCATTTGCCAGAGAACACCAAGATTGGCAAATTCGCCACTGGCGCCCTGTGCTCTTCACAGATGAAAGCAGGTTCACACTGAGCACGTGACAGACGTGACAGAGTCTGGAGACGCTGTGGAGAACGTTCTGCTGCCTGCAACATCCTCCAGCATGACCGGTTTGGCGGTGGGTCAGTCATGGTGTGGGGTGGCATTTCTTTGGGGAGCCGCACAGCCCTCCATGTGCTCGCCAGAGGTAGCCTGACTGCCATTAGGTACCGAGATGAGATCCTCAGACCCCTTGTGAGACCATATGCTGGTGCGGTTGGTCCTGGGTTCCTCCTAATGCAAGACAATGCTAGACCTCATGTGGCTGGAGTGTGTCAGCAGTTCCTGCAAGAGGAAGGCATTGATGCTATGGACTGGCCCGCCCGTTCCCCAGACCTGAATCCAATTGAGCACATCTGGGACATCATGTCTCGCTCCATCCACCAATGCCACGTTGCACCACAGACTGTCCAGGAGTTGGCGGATGCTTTAGTCCAGGTCTGGGAGGAGATCCCTCAGGAGACCATCCACCACCTCATCAGGAGCATGCCCAGGCATTGTAGGGAGGTCATACAGGCACGTGGAGGCCACACACACTACTGAGCCTCATTTTGACTTGTTTTAAGGACATTACATCAAAGTTGGATCAGCCTGTAGTGTGGTTTTCCACTTTAATTTTGAGGGTGACTCCAAATCCAGACCTCCATGGGTTGATACATTTGATTTCCATTGATACTTTTTGTGTGATTTTGTTGTCAGCACATTCAACTATGTAAAGAAAAAAGTATTTAATAAGATTATTTCATTCATTCAGATCTAGGATGTGTTATTTTAGTGTTCCCTTTATTTTTTTGAGCAGTGTATATATATATATGTGTGTGTGTGTGTGTGTGTGTGATGGGATGTATAGACTTCATGGACAGTATGTGGATAGATTACAGCCTTGAGTCTTCTTGGGTATAACGCTACAAGCTTGGCACACCTGTATTTGGGGAGTTTCTCCCATTCCTCTCTGCAGAGCCTCTCATGCTCTGCCAGGTTGGATGGGGAGTGTCGCTGCACAGCTATTTTCAGGTCTCTCCAGAAATGTTCGGGCTCTGGCTGGGCCACTTTTGGACATTCAGAGACTTGTCCCGAAGCCACTCCTGCGTTGTCTTGGCTGTGTGCTTAGGATCGTTGTCCTGTTGGAAGGTGAACCTTCGCCCAAGTCTGAGGTCCTGAGATCTCTGGAGCAGTTTTTCATCAAGGATCTCTCTGTACTTTGCTCCATTAATCTTTCCCTTGATCCTGACTAGTCTCCCAGTCCCTGCCGCTGAAAAACATCCCCATAGCATGATGCTGCCAACACCATGCTTCACCGTAGGGATGGTATTGGCCAGGTGGTGAGCGGTGCCTGGTTTCCTCCAGATGTGACGCTTTGCATTCAGGCCAAATAGTTCAATCTTGGTTTCATCAGACCAGAGAATCTTGTTTCTCATAGTCTAAGGGTCCTTTAGGTGCCTGGTGGCAAACTCCAAGCTGGCTGTCATGTGCCTTTTACTGAGGAGTGGCTTTCGTCTGACCACTCTACCATAAAGGCCTGATTGGTGGAGTGCTGCAGAGATGGTTGTCCTTCTGGAAGGTTCTCCCATCTCCACAGATGAACTCTGGAGCTCTGTCAGAGTGACCATCGGGTTCTTGGTCACCTCCCTGACCAAGGCCCTTCTCCCCCGATTGCTCAGTTTGGCCGGGGTGCCAGCTCTAGAAAGAGTCTTGGTGGTTCCAAACTTCTTCTATTTAAGAATGATGGAGGCCACTGTGTCCTTGGGGACCTTCAATGCTGCAGCATTTTTTTGGTACCCTTCCCTAGATCTGTGCCTCGACACAATCCTGTCTCTGAGCTCTACGGACAATTCCATCTACCTCATGGCTTGGTTTTTGCTCTGACATACACTGTCAACTGTGGGACCTTATATAGACAGGTGTGTGCCTTTCCAAATCATGTCCAATCAATTGAATTGACCACAGGTGGACTCCAATCAAGTTGTAGAAACATCTCAAGGATGATCAATGGAAACAGGATGCACCTGAGCTCAATTTCGAGTCTCATTGCAAAGGGTCTGAATACTTATGTAAATAAGGTATTTCTGTTTAATATTTTAATACATTTGCTAAAACTTGTTTTCGCTTTGTCATTATGGGATATTGTGTGTAGATTGATGAGGAAAATAATTAATTTAATCCATTTTAGGATAAGGCTGTAACGCAACAAAGTGTGGAAAAAGTCAAGGGGTCTGAATACTTTCCAAAAGCACTGCACATATGAAACTGGTAAAACAGTATCTAAACATTATTAAAGTGACCAGTGTTCCATTATTAAAGTGACTACTGTTCCCTATCGATGTACATAAGGCAGCAGCCTCTAAGGTGCAGGGATGAGTAACCAGGTGGTAGTCGGCTAGTGACAGTGACTAAGTTCAGGGCAGGGTACTGGGTGGAGGCCGGCTAGTGATGGCTATTTAACAGTCTGATGGCCTTGAGATAGAAGCTGTTTTTCAATCTCTCTGTCCCAGCTTTGATGCACCTGTACTGACCTCGCCTTGGATCTTAAGCGACCTGGCTGTAACTATATCACAGAGTGCTGTATGCCACTGGCCCAGATGGATGGAGATGAATAGGTCAAAATATGGAAATCATGTTAGTGCAGGAGAAGCTAGACTGCCATACAGAATGAAATATTAGGTGCCATATTAGGTGTATGTTTCTATATCTTATTGGAGAATATTCTGCAGATATTCAAAAAAAGCAACTTCTTCAATCTAAACAGAATATAGTCAAAACATAGTCTGAAAGCAATTAATAAACACTTCAAAGTTCAAAATGACATTTGTGTGTGTGGTTGTGTGAAAACGAAATTCTAATCACTAGGAATCACACAGCAAAAAACTACACTCTGGAATTCTACAACGTGGAATTAACATTCACAATATGCCCTTCCTACTAATTTGTATCATCTTGGAATTAGAGTCTATGTGCCCGAGGTAGGCTACTTACTGAAACAGACAGGTCTCACTGAAGCTGATGCTGAACCACATTGCATGCTTCCTCTGTTTTCAGTTACCTCAAACACAAGGGGGAGAGATATGGCTTTCTGACAATGGGGTGGATCAGTTGCACTTTGCAATTGTTTTGCTACTTACGTACAGAACACAGACACGCACACTCACTCGCACACGGTGCCACAGACAAACACATGCACACACACCCATGCACACTTGCACGTACACACAGACACACAAATACACACGCTCCCGAGTGGCACAGTGGTCTAAGGCACTGCATCTCAGTGCTTGAGGTGTCACTACAGACCCCCTGGTTCGATTCCAGGCTGTATCACAACAGGCCGTGATTTGGAGTACCATAGGGAGGCGCACAATTGGCCCAGCGTCGTCCGGGTTTGTCCGGTGTAGGCCGACATTGTAAATAAGAATTTGTTCTTAACTGACTTGCCTAGTTAAATAAAGGTAAAATAAATAAAAAATAAAGTATAGAGAAGCCTATGACAGGTAGGGATGCATCTGGGTGGCCACTTGTGGCACTAAAAATATCTCAAATAGATATCTGTCTGTTCCTCTGGCATTTAGTCGTTAGGGTGGATTTACATTAGTAAAATACAGTGTGTCTTGTGAGATCTATCTCTCTTCAACATCAGATTTGCAACTTTTCTGTTTACACTTGCCTTGGATGTGGTGGGGCCAAAGCCACATTCCTGTTTAATATATGAGTGCAGCTATTAGCATATCGTAAATACTATAGTATATAGACTAACAAAATAAGGATAGCAATTCAAACTATACAGGAGCATCTAAACCATACTGCACATAGTGTTGCATACTTGATTAATGAACGATTCACAAATGTGTGGATATTTTAAAAGCCTTTAATTTTCAATTTGGCTAACAGAGCAAAAATGCTGTCTACTGGTATTAAGGTAATTAAGGTAATTATTACAGGGATATGTGGTGTGGGAGAGAGTTTGTCTTTACACTGTACCACTCAGAGGTGGGTATGTAGTGTAGATATAATTTCTTAAAGAGAGATTTGAATTGCATCCGTCTCTTTACACAAGTATCTCTCCTGGACCTAGTTTGTGTCATCATAGTGTAGTGTCAAGAGTCTTCCATCTCTCCTGCTACTGAGAGAGTGAGAAAGCATTTTGAATTGAGAGATTGAGAGGGAGAGAGAAAGAGAGAGAGAGAGAGAGAGAGAGAGAGAGAGAGAGAGAGAGAGAGAGAGAGAGAGAGAGAGAGAGAGAGAGAGAGAGAGAGAGAGAGAAAGAAAGTGATGAGAGAGAGGGAGAGAGATGAGAGAGAGAAAGAGAGAGAGAGAGAGGATGAGAGAGAGAGTTTGTGATAAGGGAGAGATGAGAGACAGAGACAGATGAGAGAGAGAGAGAGAGAGAGAGAAGAGAGAGAGAGAG
>NW_028163292.1:0-17500 GCF_964263955.1 Coregonus lavaretus | reverse complement strand
ACACACACACACACACACACACACAAATAGACATACATGTATAGTAATGAATACACACTTTTAAGTGTGTATGTGTGTGTGTTTTTGTTTATGTCTGCGTTTGCTTGTGTGCACGTGTGTGTGTCACACTCTTTACCAGCCATACCAGCTTTAAAAGCCACAGCATCTCTCTACACTAGTCTCTCTGGCGAGACAGACAGAGCTAAGGGCCACACTAACACTTGTTTTTTTGTGCTGTTAAATTGTCTCCTGAGAATATTCTTAAGAAGGGAAGAGAGTGTTCCCAATGTGAAACGATTAACACAAATCTGAATTAATATGATTTAAATCTAATTTAATTAAATCACTCCACCGTTGCTTCGACTTGCATCAGCCAACCCATGCTCTTCCCCGAAGACTTATTAGACGTAAGTCATAATACCCTGAAAACTTTTGTAGTGTTCTGGAAGGTGTTTTTAATAATGAGCTCTGTTTAAGGGCCTATGGCTTAGAAAGCAGACTGTATTGTACTGCATTATCTAAGCTGAATGTAACATCAAAACCCAACACAATATTTCTCAGTCTGCATTTGTATTTATTTATTTTTGTTCTAATGTGAGCGACGTATGGGTTATTATTTTGTATTTATTTATTTTTTAGGGGGTAGATCAGCTTTAATTGTCACGGTTTCGGCCGAGACTGCTCCTCCTCCTGGTTTCGGGCAGGCTTCGGCGTTCGCCGTCCCCGGAGTACTAGCTGCCACCGTTGAATGTTTCGTGGTGTGATTGCTTTGGTCTGTCTTGTACACCTGTGTCTGTTTGTGTTCTGATTACGTGTCCTATAAGTTCCCTGTTTTGTATTGGTTAGATTGTGTGTTGTTGTCTGCCTGTATTTCGGAGCTGCGTGTTGACGCTCTGTTTGTTTGTTTATTGTTTACGCATGGTTTACGTATTCACTCGCCTCTGTTTGTTTCGAGGCCGTGTATTGTATTTTACACTTTTGACTAGTAAAGTCTGTTGGACGAAGCCTCTGTGTCCTGCGCCTGACTCCTCCACCACATCCACATCGGTTCATCTGACATTAATATTGCAGATACATTGTAACTTCCATCAATGTAATTGTCTGCATCACTTCCAATCCCCCATATGTTTTTTTTTCTTTCTTTGAACAGTGAGAGACAGAGTAACAGCAAAAAAATCCAGAAAAATGCATGTAAAAATGTTATAAATTGATTTGCATTTTAATCAGGGAAATAAGTATTTGACATGACTTAGTACTTGGTGGCAAAACCCTTGTTGGCAATCACAGAGGCCAGACGTTTCTTGTAGTTGGCCACCAGGTTTGCACACATCTCAGGAGGGATTTTGTCCCACTCCTCTTTGCAGATCTTCTCCAAGTCATTAAGGTTTCGAGGCTGACGTTTGGCAACTCGAACCTTCAGCTCCCTCCACAGATTTTCTATGGGTTTAAGGTCTGGAGACTGGCTAGGCCACTCCAGGACCTTAATGTGCTTAATCTTGAGCCACTCCTTTGTTGCCTTGGCCGTGTGTTTTGGGTAATTGTCATGCTGGATTACCCATCCACGACCCATTTTTCAATGCCCTGGCTGAGGGAAGGAGGTTCTCACCCAAGATTTGACGGTACATGGCCCCGTCCATCGTCCCTTTGATGTGAAGTTGTCCTGTCCCCTTAGCAGAAAAACACCCCCAAAGCATAATATTTCCACCTCCATGTTTGATGGTGGGGATGGTGTTCTTCGGGTCATAGGCAGCATTCCTCCTCCTCCAAACACGGCGAGTTGAGTTGATGCCAAAGAGCTCCATTTTGGTCTCATCTGACCACAACACTTTCACCCAGTTCTCCTCTGAATCATTCAGATGTTCATTGGCAAACTTCAGACGGGCCTGTATATGTGCTTTCTTGAGCAGGGGGACCTTGCAGGCGCTGCAGGATTTCAGTCCTTCACGGCGTAATGTGTTACCAATTGTTATCTTGGTGACTATGGTCCCAGCTGCCTTGAGATCATTGACAAGATCCTCCCGTGTAGTTATGTGCTGATTCCTCACCGTTCTCATGATCATTGCAACTCCACGAGGTGAGACCTTGCATGGAGCCCCAGGCCGAGGGAGATTGACAGTTATTTTGTGTTTCTTCCATTTGCGAATAATCGCACCAACTGTTGTCACCTTCTCACCAAGCTGCTTGGCGATGGTCTTGTAGCCCATTCCAGCCTTGTGTAGGTCTACAATCTTGTCCCTGACATCCTTGGAGAGCTCTTTGGTCTTGGCCATGGTGGAGAGTCTGGAATCTGATTGATTGATTGCTTCTGTGGACAGGTGTCTTTTATACAGGTAACAAGCTGAGATTAGGAGCACTCCCTTTAAGAGTGTGCTCCTAATCTCAGCTCGTTACCTGTATAAAAGACACCTGGGAGACAGAAATCTTTCTGAATGAGAGGGGGTCAAATACTTATTTCCCTCATTAAAATGCAAATCAATTTATAACATTTTTGACATGCATTCTTCTGGATTTTTGTTGTTGTTATTCTGTCTCTCACTGTTCAAATAAACATATCATTAAAATTATAGACTGATCATTTCTTTGTCAGTGGGAAAACTTACAAAATCAGCAGGGGATCAATTACTTTTTTTCCCTCACTGTACATACAAATATACATATCCTTTAAAAAATATATATTTCCCTTTATTACTTTCCAACCCCACCACCCCTTCCCTAATTGGAGTAAACTAGTGAACAACAATGCTTAGGCTTCTACTTCCAGCTTATACAGTTGAAGTCAGAAGTTTACATACACTTTAGCCAAATACATTTAAACTCAGTTTTTCACAATTCCTGACATTTAATCCTAGTAAAACTTCCCTGTCTTAGGTCAGTTAGGATCACCACTTTATTTTAAGAATGTGAAATGTCAGAATAATAGTAGAGAGCATGATTTATTTCAGATTTTATTTATTTCATCACATTCACGGTGGGTCAGAAGTTTACATACACTCAATTAGTATTTGATAGCATTGCCTTTAAATTGTTTAACTTGGGTCAAACATTTTGGGTAGCCTTCCACAAGCTTCCCACAATAAGTTGGGTGAATTTTGGCCCATTCTTCCTGACAGAGCTGGTGTAACTGAGTCAGGTTTGTAGGCCTCCTTGCTCGCACATGCTTTTTCAGTTCTGCCCACACATTTTCTATAGGATTGAGGTCAGGGCTTTGTGATGGCCACTCCAATACCTTGACTTTGTTGTCCTTAAGCCATTTTGCCACAACTTTGGAAGTATGCTTGGGTTCATTGTCCATTTGGAAGACCCATTTACAACCAAGCTTGAACTTCATGACTGATGTCTTGAGATGTTGCTTCAATATATCCACATCTATTTTGTGAAGTGCACCAGTCTCTCCTGCAGCAAAGCACCCCCAAAGCATGATGCTGCCACCCCCGTGCTTCACGTTTGGGATGGTGTTCTTCGGCTTGCAAGCCACCCCCTTTTTCCTCCAAATATAACGATGGTCATTATGGCCAAACAGTTCTATTTTTGTTTCATCAGACCAGAGGACATTTCTCCAAAAAGTACGATCTTTGTCCCCATGTGCAGTTTCAAACCATATTGTGGCTTTTTTTATGGCGGTTTTGGAGCAGTGGCTTCTTCCTTGCTGAGCGGCCTTTCAAGTTATGTCGATATAGGACTTGTTTTACTGTGGATATAGATAATTTTGTACCTGTTTCCTCCAGCATCTTCACAAGGCTCTTTGCTGTTGTTCTGGGATTGATTTTCACTTTTCGCACAAAGTACATTCATCTCTAGGAGACAGAACGCGTCTCCTTCCTGAGTGGTATGACGGCTGCGTGGTCCCATGGTGTTTATACTTGCGTACTATTGTTTGTACAGATGAACGTTGTACCTTCAGATGTTTGGAAATTGCTCCCAAGGATGAACCAGACTTGTGGAGGTCTACAATTTCTTTTTCTGAGGTCTTTGCTGATTTGTTTTGATTTTCCCATGATGTCAAGCAAAGAGGCACTGAGTTTGAAGGTAGGCCTTGAAATACATCCACAGGTACACCTCCAATTGACTGAAATGATGTCAATTAGCCTATCAGAAGCTTCTAAAGCCATGACATCATTTTCTGGAATTTTCCAAGCTGTTTAAAGGCACCGTCAACTTAGTGTATGTAAACTTCTGACCCACTGGAATTGTGATACAGTGAATTATAAGTGAAATAATCTGTCTGTAAACAATTGTTGGATAAATTACTTGTGTCATGCACAAAGTAGATGTCCTAACCGACTTGCCATAACTATAGTTTGTTAACAAGAAATGTGTGGAGTGGTTGAAAAACAAGTTTTAATGACTTCAACCTAAGTGTACGTAAACTTCCGACTTCAACTGTACATACTATATACATTTTATCGACACAAAATTACAAAATTAAATGTTGTTTGTTTTTACTCCGGAACTTCCTCTAACCTGAACCTCTCTGATCATTTTCATGATGTCCATCCGGTTTGCTTCTATATGCCATGTCTTTCTAACTGTGCTCTTTCACAAGAGTTTTCAACCTATGACCTATAACCTATAACCTATAGACAACCTTTGGGTTTGTTACCTTTTATTTTTTTTCAAAACGATACGTATTATACATGTTACACTTATCATTCCTGTTTCTAACCTGTCTCTCTTTCCTTCTTCTCTCTCTCTCTCTCTGTTGGTCTGCCTGTTGGTCAGTCTGTATTTCTAACCTGACTCACTCCTTCCCTCTCCCCCCAGCGGATGATGGTTCCTGTTTCTAACCTGTGTCTCTCTTCTCTCTCCCCCCAGCGGATGATGGTTGTGGGGGTACGTTGAGAGGTCAGAGTGGTGTGATCACCAGCCCCAACTACCCAGGGGAGTACAGCAACAACGCAGACTGTACCTGGACCGTCCTGGCTGAGCCTGGAGACACCATCGCCCTGATCTTCTCTGACTTCACACTGGAGGATGACTATGACCTGCTGGAGGTCAGCGGCACAGACGGGTCCTCCCAGTGGTGAGTACCCAGCCCGAGGGGGCCGTTTTGTGGAGAGGGGTGGGGTATGGTGTTTGATGGTTGGTAAACTGCTGGAGGTAGGGTTGCTGAGTGGCACTCTATGTAGTGAGTACCCAGCCGGGGTGGCTTTTATGTAGGGCAAGGATCGGAGAGGGTGGGGTATGGTGTGCTGGTTGGTTGGTCTACTGCTGGAGGTCAGCAGCACAGAGGGGTCGTCCCAGTGGTGAGTACCAAGCCAAGGGGGACGTTTTGTGGGGAGCAGATGGTGAGAGGGTGGGGCTTGGTGCTGGTTAAAATATTTACCTTTACATTTACATTTTAGTCATTTAGCAGATGGTCTTTACTGTGCTATTACCTGCAGGAAATCAGCATGTCCTGTCTCTGGGTTTATTTAGCTGTTTTAAACTTGAAGAAGATATGATTAGTGATTACTGGTGATCTTGTTCCTTGGTTTGGCATAGCTGTAATGCTTAATGGATATCATTGTTAAAGCATCTTGTTCGTGTGTCTTCTCTTTAGTACATTTTGTTCTCATCCTGAATGAATAGATGATGCTCTTGTCTCACGGCTCGTGAGACATCTCAGCGTCCTACCTGTTGATTTGCTGTTGAAATTCTGATGGATGGATCTGGTTGGCTACTCAGCTGTGACTGTCTGTGGGGAGTTGCAGTCTGATGAAGAGAGCTCTGCTCTGGATGTAATTCATTAATTACTGTGATTCAAGCGTTCAAGATGATGGTGCCGACAGACAAGGTCGCCCTGTTGCTAGCTTCTACCGAACTTTGCAGTTTTTTTTTGGGGGGGGGGGGTTAATAATCATTCCCACAGTTGTGTTCAAGTTGGCTGGATGTCCTTTGGATGGTGGACCATTCTTGATACACACGGGAAACTGTTGAGGGTGAAAAACCCAGCAGCATTGCAGTTCTTGACACACTCAAACCGGTACACCTGGCACCTACTGCCATACCCTGTTCAAAGGCACTTAAATATTTTGTATTGCCCATTCACCCTCTGAATGGCACACATACACAATCCATGTCTGAATTGTCTCAAGGCTTAAAAATCCTTCTTTAACCTGTCTCTTCCCCTTCATGTACACTGATTGAAGAGGATTTGACATCAATAAGGGATCATAGCTTTAACCTGGATCATTTGGTCAGTCTATGTCATGGAAAGAGCAGGTGTTTTTAATATTTTCTACACAGAGAATTTTTACTTGCACTTATCATGGTATGAGGTCTCCACATCTACAGTATGTGAAAAGGCAATCTGAATGCACTTACAGAAACTGAGCAGTGAATGAACTGGACCGACTCTGAACAGACTCTAAACTGAGAACTGAGTCACCCATCAGAAGTGATGCTCTTATTCTGTCACTCTCACATGGCCATTGACAGGGAATAGTTTTTTCCCCCAAACTCCCGAAAATCGAATACACTGCCTCTGTGATGTCGTCAGACCGTTTCCCTCTTTTGTGCTGGATTGTGATTGGCTCTAAGTTTCCAGCTCAATGCCCTGGGCCCTGAGAACTCTTCTCAATGAGTCAGCTTCCATGGTGATTGTTGCCGGGGACTGCCCCTGCGGCTTTGCAGTACACTATTACGAGAGAGAGAGAGAGAGAGAGAGAGAGAGAGAGAGAGAGAGAGAGAGAGAGAGAGAGAGAGAGAGAGAGAGAGAGAGAGAGAGAGAGAGAGAGAGAGAGAGAGAGAGAGAGAGAGAGAGAGAGAGAGAGAGAGAGAGAGAGAGAGAGAGAGAGAGAGAGAGAGAGAGAGAGAGAGAGAGAGAGAATGATACACAAGGGAGGAGTGCATTTGTTGGCATGCAATGCGGAACGTATCACCGTTGATGATGCACATTGCAGGTGACAGGCGAGACAGGCAGCACTGGGGACAGGGTTGTCACTAGTTACCACAGCCACAAAGTCAATAATATGGCGAAACCCTGACTATTTCTACAATTTATCTTCTTAAAATCTGATTTTAAACCCATCCATAACCTTAACCCTCATGTTAACCAGAGTAGAGTCAGTAAGGTGGATGTAGGAGACTGTCCATGTTAACCAGAGTAGAGTCAGTAATAGCTGACCCGTGAAAGGTCTATAGCAACCAAAGGTATGAGTCCTGGTCTGAGAGACTAACTCTAACCTCTGAACACTTCACGTGGCCAGGGCCAATTAAACCTGCACTATACTGTGTACTCTACTGTACTATACTGACACTCCAAGGTTGATATCACATCACAGTCATGGATGAAAGTACGGCGGGAGGGAACATGGAATTGTTTATGAGGTGGGTGGGAAGAGAGAGGGATGGATCAATGTATAGGGGGAGAGGGAGGGAGGAGTGGGATTGGATGGGCGACATGGAGGAAAGAGAAAAGAGATGGTCAGATGGAGGGAGGAGTGGAGGGATGGAGGGAGGAGTGGAGGATGGAGGGAGATTGGAGGGAGATTGGAGGGAGATTGGAGGGAGGGAGGGAGGGAGGGAGGGAGGGAGGGAGGGAGGGAGGGAGGGAGGGAGGGAGGGAGGGAGGGAGTGAAGAACTCCTAGCTGCATACCATTTAGAAGTCAGTTTGAGTGGTGTGAATGGGCTGACCACATGATGTCAGATTGACACCACCTCTACTCTCTATGGAGTTTAGTCAGATAGACACCACCTCCCTTACACCTCTACTCTCTATGGAGTTTAGTCAGATAGACACCACCTCCCTTACACCTCTACTCTCTATGGAGTTTAGTCAGATAGACACCACCTCCCTTACACCTCTACAGTCTCTATGGAGTTTAGTCAGATAGACACCACCTCCCTTACACCTCTACAGTCTCTATGGAGTTTAGTCAGATAGACACCACCTCCCTTACACCTCTACAGTCTCTATGGAGTTTAGTCAGATAGACACCACCTCCCTTACACCTCTACAGTCTCTATGGAGTTTAGTCAGATAGACACCACCTCCCTTACACCTCTACAGTCTCTATGGAGTTTAGTCAGATAGACACCACCTCCCTTACACCTCTACTCTCTATGGAGTTTAGTCAGATAGACACCACCTCCCTTACACCTCTACAGTCTCTAAGGAGTTTAGTCAGATAGACACCACCTCCCTTACACCTCTACAGTCTCTATGGAGTTTAGTCAGATAGACACCACCTCCCTTACACCTCTACAGTCTCTATGGAGTTTAGTCAGATTGACACCACCTCCCTTACACCTCTACTCTCTATGGAGTTTGGTCAGATAGACACCACCTCCCTTACACCTCTACAGTCTCTATGGAGTTTAGTCAGATAGACACCACCTCCCTTACACCTCTACCGTCTCTATGGAGTTTCGTCAGATAGACACCACCTCCCTTACACCTCTACAGTCTCTATGGAGTTTAGTCAGATAGACACCACCTCCCTTACACCTCTACTCTCTATGGAGTTTAGTCAGATAGACACCACCTCCCTTACACCTCTACAGTCCTCTATGGAGTTAGTCAGATAGACACCACCTCCCTTACACCTCTACAGTCTCTATGGAGTTTAGTCAGATAGACACCACCTCCCTTACACCTCTACAGTCTCTATGGAGTTTAGTCAGATAGACACCACCTCCCTTACACCTCTACAGTCTCTATGGAGTTTAGTCAGATAGACACCACCTCCCTTACACCTCTACAGTCTCTATGGAGTTTCGTCAGATAGACACCACCTCCCTTACACCTCTACAGTCTCTATGGAGTTTAGTCAGATAGACACCACCTCCCTTACACCTCTACAGTCTCTATGGAGTTTAGTCAGATAGACACCACCTCCCTTACACCTCTACAGTCTCTATGGAGTTTAGTCAGATAGACACCACCTCCCTTACACCTCTACCGTCTCTATGGAGTTTTGTCAGATAGACACCACCTCCCTTACACCTCTACAGTCTCTATGGAGTTTAGTCAGATAGACACCACCTCCCTTACACCTCTACTCTCTATGGAGTTTAGTCAGATAGACACCACCTCCCTTACACCTCTACAGTCTCTATGGAGTTTAGTCAGATAGACACCACCTCCCTTACACCTCTACAGTCTCTATGGAGTTTAGTCAGATAGACACCACCTCCCTTACACCTCTACAGTCTCTATGGAGTTTAGTCAGATAAACACCACCTCCCTTACACCTCTACAGTCTCTATGGAGTTTCGTCAGATAGACACCACCTCCCTTACACCTCTACAGTCTCTATGGAGTTTAGTCAGATAGACACCACCTCCCTTACACCTCTACAGTCTCTATGGAGTTTAGTCAGATAGACACCACCTCCCTTACACCTCTACAGTCTCTATGCAGTTAATCAGATAGACACCACCTCCCTTACACCTCTACAGTCTCTATGGAGTTTAGTCAGATAGACACCAGCTCCCTTACACCTCTACAGTCTCTATGGAGTTTAGTCAGATAGACACCAGCTCCCTTACACCTCTACAGTCTCTATGGAGTTTAGTCAGATAGACACCAGCTCCCTTACACCTCTACAGTCTCTATGGAGCTCCTAAGTAGAGTCCAGAGCCAAGACCACAGCATGAGATACCTCCCTTTTTATTTTTCTCTATCTCTTGCTCGCCCTCTTTCTTATCTGAATGGGTTGTAAATGGCAGCATATTCCCTACGTAGTGCACTACTTTGACCAGGGCTATGGGCTATATAGGGCATAGTGTGCCATTTGGGATTCAACCTCTGTATTATTCTCCTGTCAATACATTCCAGTGTCTCTAACCCGAGGGAACACATTATTCCACCATTCCAGTGTCTCTAACCCGAGGGAACACATTATTCACCATTCCAGTGTCTCTAACCCGAGGGAACACATTATTCCACCATTCCAGTGTCTCTAACCCGAGGGAACACATTATTCCACCATTCCAGTGTCTCTAACCCGAGGGAACACATCATTCCACCATTCCAGTGTTTGTATCCACATTGTTTTTCTCCTCACCACTCTGAGGCAATGTAAATATTGCCCAACACTAGCCAATTTAGAGACACGCACAAGCGCACACAGACACAATCACACACACACACACACACACACACACACACACACACACACACACACACACACACACACACACACACACACAATGTAAATAACGCTGAACGATAGCCAATTTAGCGTCAAGTGTTTGTTGCGGATTCCTGATTAGCTCGCTTGGCACTAAGTGGACTACATTTGACTTGTAATGTTGCTTTCTGTGAACAGCACTAGATGCACTATAGGGATCCCTTGGGGGTTGGGAGGTGTTTAACGGAATGAAAGGTGGAAAAGCTTGAGGCTTATGTATGCATTTATATGACTGGGTAAGTGGGTTTGACTGACTGAGTTTTCCTTTGAGATGTAATTAATTGAGTATTTAATAGGTAGTTGAATGATCGTTATAGCAAATGATTTAATATTGATTCATAAGCACCTAATATTAAGTGACCTTCAATGAAGTGTTACTGATACACCGTTGCAATGATGACGCTCTTTTAGTTGAGGTATAAGGTTGCTTTGATTATTATGTGGATTCTAATAAATTGACATATTTGTAAGGCATTTTCATAGAGCAAATCAGGTCATATTGACTTAGACACAGCAAAACGTTCTTCTTGGTGAACTGTTGTGTCCTCACCTTTTGGTCATTTAGTTCTACAAATTAATATCAAAGGGAGCCGTGAATAATTAAGCAATAGAATGAGCGGAACATGTTGGCTAAAGCATTTGCAGTAAGGAATACATGCCACTGTTTTCCATCTTGGCTGTACTATTATTGTACTTGTTGTGTTATTCCAAATGGTCAGATATTTTTGTTGTTGTAATCTAACAGCATATTTGTCACTCATACTGTAATTAGCACTCCTCCTATCCTCCTCCTCCCTCCTCCTCCTCCCCTCCTCCTAGCCTCCTCCTCCCTCCTCCTCCTCCCCTCCTCCTCCCCTCCTCCTATCCTCCTCCTCCACTCCTCCTCCTCCCCTCCTCCTCCCCTCCTCTTCCCCTTCTCCTCCCCTCCTCCTATCCTCCTCCTCCGCTGCTGCTGCCCCTCCTCCTCCCCAGCTGCTCCCCTCCTCCTATCCTCCTCCTCCCTCCTCCTCCCCTCCTCTTCCCCTCCTCCTCCCCTCCTCCTCCCCCTCCTCCTATCCTCCTCCTCCCTCCTGCTCCCCTTCCTCTTCCCCTTCTCCTCCCCTCCTCTTCCCCTCCTCCTATCCTCCTCCTCTCCCCTATCCTCCTCCTACACTCTTCCTCCCCTCTTCTTCCCCTCCTCCTCCCCTCCTCCTATCCTCCTCCTCCCCTCCTCCTACCCTTCTCCTATCCTCCTCCTACCCTCGCTCCTATCCTCCTCCTCCTATCCTCCTCCTCCCAACCTACTCCCCTGACTCCTCACCTCCTCCTCCTATCCTCTGTAGCTCAGCTGGTAGAGCACGGCGCGGGGTACGCCAAGGGTAGGGGGTTCGTGCCCCGGGACCACCCATACACAAAAACTGGATGCACACATGACTGTAAGTCGCTTTGGATAAAGGCGTCTGCTAAATGGCATATTATATTATTATTATTATTATCCTCCTCCTCCCCTCCTCCTATCCGTCCTCCTCCCCTCCTCCTATCCTCCTCTTCCCCTCCTCCTCGCCCTCCTCCTACCCTTCTCCTATCCTCCTCCTACCCTCCTCCTATCCTCCTCCTCCTATCCTCCTCCTCCTCCCCTCCTCCTCCTATCCTCCTCCTCCCCTCCTCCTCCTCCTCCCCTCCTCATCTATCCTCCTCCTCCTCCCCTCCTCCTCCTCCTCCCTCCTCCTCTTATCCTCTCTCCTCCTCCCCTCATCCTCCTATCCTCCTCCTCCCCTCCTCCTCCCCTCCTCCTCCCCTCCTCCTATCCTTCTCTATCCTCCTCTACCCTCCTCCTATCCTCCTCCTCCCCTCCTCCTCCCCTCCTCCTCCCCTCCCTCCTATCCTTCTCCTATCCTCCTCCTACCCTCTCCTATCCTCCTCCTCCCCCCTCCTCCCCTCCTCCTCCCCTCCTCCTATCCTCCTCCTCTCCCTCCCCTCCTCCCCTCCTCCTATCCTTCTCCTATCCTCCTCTCACCCTCCTCCTATCCTCCTCCTCCCCTCCTCCTCCCTCCTCCTCCCCTCCTCCTATCCTTCTCCTATCCTCCTCCTACCCTCCTCCTATCCTCCTCCTCCCCTCCTCCTCCCCTCCTTCTATCCTCCTCCTACACTCTTCCTCCACTCTTCTTCCCCTCCTCCTCCCCTCCTCCTATCCTCCTCCTCCCCCTCCTCCTACCCTTCTCCTATCCTCCTCCTACCCTCCTCCTATCCTCCTCCTCTTCCTCCTCCTCCCAACCTACTCCCCTAACTCCCTCAGCCTCCTCCTCCTATCCTCCTCCTACCCTCCCTCCTATCCTCCTCCTCCCCTCCTCCTATCCTCCTCCTCCCCTCCTCCTACCCTCCTCCTATCCTCCTCCTCCTACCCTCCTCCTCCTCCTATCATCCTCCTCCCCAACCTACTCCCCTACTCCTCCCCTCCTCCTCCTACCCTACTCCTCCCCTCCTCCTCTTATCCTCCTCCTCCTCCCCTCCTCCTCCTCCCCTCCTCCTCCTATCCTCCTCCTACCCTCCTCCTATCCTCCTCCTCCCCTCCTCCTCCCCTCCTCCTCCCCTCCTTCTATCATCCTCCTCCCCTCCTCCTCACCTCTCCTATCCTTCTCCTATCCTCCTCCTCCCCTCCTCCACCCCTCTTCTTCCCCTTCTCCTCCCCTCCTCTTCCCCTCCTCCTCCCCTCCTCCTACCCTTCTCCTATCCTCCTCCTACCCTCCTCCTATCAACCTCCTCCCTCCTCCTCCCCTCCTCCTCCCCTCCTTCTATCATCCTCCTCCCCTCCTCCTCACCTCCTCCTATCCTTCTCCTATCCTTCTCCTCCCCTCCTCTTCCCCTCCTCCTCCCCTCCTTCTATCATCCTCCTCCCCTCCTCCTCACCTCCTCCTATCCTTCTCCTATCCTCCTCCTCCCCTCCTCCTCCCCTCCTCCTCCCCTCCTCCTCCCCTCCTCCCCTCCTCCTATCCTCCTCCTCCCCTCCTCCTCCCCTCTTCTTCCCCTCCTCCTCCCCTCCTCCTCACCTCCTCCTACCCTCCTCCTATCCTCCTCCTCCTATCCTCCTCCTCCCCAACCTACTCCCCTCCTCCTCCCCTCCTCCTCCCCTCCTCCTATCCTTCTCCTATCCTCCTCCTACCCTCCTCCTATCCTCCTCCTCCTCCCCTCCTCCTCCCCTCCTTCGATCATCCTACTACACTCTTCCTCCCCTCTTCTTCCCCTCCTCCTCCCCTCCTCCTATCCTCCTCCTCCCCTCCTCCTACCCTTCTCCTATCCTCCTCCTACCCTCCTCCTATCCTCCTCCTCCTATCCTCCTCCTCCCCAACCTACTCCCCTACTCCTCACCTCCTCCTCCTATCCTCCTCCTCCCCTCCTCCTATCCTCCTCCTCCCCTCCTCCTATCCTCCTCCTCCCCTCCTCCTACCCTCCTCCTATCCTCCTCCTCCTACCCTCCTCCTCCTCCTCCTATCATCCTCCTCCCCAACCTACTCCCCTACTCCTCCCCTCCTCCTCCTACCCTACTCCTTCCCCTCCTCCTCTTATCCTCCTCCTCCTCCCCTCCTCCTCCTCCCCTCCTCCTATCCTCCTCCTACCCTCCTCCTATCCTCCTCCTCCCCTCCTCCTCCCTCCTCCTCCCCTCCTTCTATCATCCTCCTCCCCTCCTCCTCAACCTCCTCCTATCCTTCTCCTATCCTCCTCCACCCCTCCTCCACCCCTCTTCTTCCCCTTCTCCTCCCCTCCTCTTCCCCTCCTCCTCCCCTCCTCCTACCCTTCTCCTATCCTCCTCCTACCCTCCTCCTATCCTCCTCCTCCCCTCCTCCTCCCCTCCTCCTCCCCTCCTTCTATCATCCTCCTCCCCTCCTCCTCACCTCCTCCTATCCTTCTCCTATCCTTCTCCTCCCCTCCTCTTCCCCTCCTCCTCCCCTCCTTCTATCATCCTCCTCCCCTCCTCCTCACCTCCTCCTATCCTTGTCCTATCCTCCTCCTCCCCTCCTCCTCCCCCTCCTCCTCCCCTCCTCCCCTCCTCCTATCCTCCTCCTCCCCTCCTCCTCCCCTCTTCTTCCCCTCCTCCTCCCCTCCTACTCACCTCCTCCTACCCTCCTCCTATCCTCCTCCTCCTATCCTCCTCCTCCCCAACCTACTCCCCTACTCCTCACCTCCTCCTCCTCCCCTCCTCCTCCCCTCCTACTCCCCTCCTCCTACCCTCCTCCTCCCCTCCTCCTATCCTCCTCCTCCCCTCCTCCTATCCTCCTCCTACACTCCTCCTCCCCTCTTCTTCCCCTCCTCCTCCCCTCCTCCTCCCCTCTTCTTCCCCTCCTCCTCCCCTCCTCCTATCCTCCTCCTCCCCTCCTCCTCCTCCCCTCCTCCTATCTTTCTCCTATCCTCCTCCTCCCTCCTCCTCCCCTCCTTCTATAATCCTCCTCCCCTCCTCCTCACCTCCTCCTATCCTTCTCCTATCCTCCTCCTCCCCTCCTCCACCCCTCTTCTTCCCCTTCTCCTCCCCTCCTCTTCCCCTCCTCCTCCCCTCCTCCTACCCTTCTCCTTCCTCCTCCTACCCTCCTCCTATCAACCTCCTCCCCTCCTCCTCCCCTCCTCCTCCCCTCCTTCTATCATCCTCCTCCCCTCCTCCTCACCTCCTCCTATCCTTCTCCTATCCTTCTCCTCCCCTCCTCTTCCCCTCCTCCTCCCCTCCTTCTATCATCCTCCTCCCCTCCTCCTCACCTCCTCCTATCCTTCTCCTCCCCTCCTCCTCCCCTCCTCCTCCCTCCTCCTCCCCTCCTCCCCTCCTCCTATCCTCCTCCTCCCCTCCTCCTCCCCTCTTCTTCCCCTCCTCCTCCCCTCCTCCTCACCTCCTCCTACCCTCCTCCTATCCTCCT
Source organism: Coregonus lavaretus (assembly GCF_964263955.1). Classification (NCBI taxonomy): domain Eukaryota; kingdom Metazoa; phylum Chordata; class Actinopteri; order Salmoniformes; family Salmonidae; genus Coregonus; species Coregonus lavaretus. The sequence continues at coordinate 2,507 of NW_028163292.1, read as the reverse complement.
CCTCCTATCCTCCTCCTCCCCAACCTACTCCCCTCCTCCTCCCCTCCTCCTCCCCTCCTCCTATCCTTCTCCTATCCTCCTCCTACCCTCCTCCTATCCTCCTCCTCTCCCTCCTCCTCCCCTCCTTCTATCATCCTACTACACTCTTCCTCCCCTCTTCTTCCCCTCCTCCTCCCCTCCTCCTATCCTCCTCCTATCCTCCTCCTCCCCTCCTCCTACCCTCGCCTATCCTCCTCCTACCCTCCTCCTATCCTCCTCCTCCTATCCTCCTCCTCCCCAACCTACTCCCCTACTCCTCACCTCCTCCTCCTATCCTCCTCCTCCCCTCCTCCTATCCTCCTCCTCCCCTCCTCCTATCCTCCTCCTCCCCTCCTCCTATCCTCCTCCTATCCTCCTCCTCCTACCCTCCTCCTATCCTCCTCCTCCTACCCTCCTCCTCCTCCTATCATCCTCCTCCCCAACCTACTCCCCTACTCCTCCCCTCCTCCTCCTACCCTACTCCTCCCCTCCTCCTCTTATCCTCCTCCTCCTCCCCTCCTCCTCCTCCCCTCCTCCTATTCTCCTCCTACCCTCCTCCTATCCTCCTCCTCCCCTCCTCCTCCCCTCCTCCTCCCCTCCTTCTATCATCCTCCTCCCCTCCTCCTCACCTCCTCCTATCTTTCTCCTATCCTCCTCCTCCCCTCCTCCACCCCTCTTCTTCCCCTTCTCCTCCCCTCCTCTTCCCCTCCTCCTCCCCTCCTCCTACCCTTCTCCTATCCTCCTCCTACCCTCCTCCTATCCTCCTCCTCCCCTCCTCCTCCCCTCCTCCTCCCCTCCTTCTATCATCCTCCTCCCCTCCTCCTCACCTCCTCCTATCCTTCTCCTATCCTTCTCCTCCCCTCCTCTTCCCCTCCTCCTCCCCTCCTTCTATCATCCTCCTCCCCTCCTCCTCACCTCCTCCTATCCTTCTCCTATCCTCCTCCTCCCCTCCTCCTCCCCTCCTCCTCCCCTCCTCCCCTCCTCCTATCCTCCTCCTCCCCTCCTCCTCCCCTCTTCTTCCCCTCCTCCTCCCCTCCTACTCACCTCCTCCTACCCTCCTCCTATCCTCCTCCTCCTATCCTCCTCCTCCCCAACCTACTCCCCTACTCCTCACCTCCTCCTCCTCCCCTCCTCCTCCCTCCTACTCCCCTCCTCCTACCTCCTCCTCCCCTCCTCCTATCCTCCTCCTCCCCTCCTCCTATCCTCCTCCTACACTCCTCCTCCCCTCTTCTTCCCCTCCTCCTCCCCTCCTCCTCCCCTCTTCTTCCCCTCCTCCTCCCCTCCTCCTATCCTCCTCCTCCCCTCCTCCTCCTCCCCTCCTCCTATCTTTCTCCTATCCTCCTCCTCCCTTCTCCTACCCTTCTCCTATCCTCCTTTACCCTCCTTCTCCCCCCCTCCTCCTACCCTCCTCCTCCCCAATGTCTGAAGATTATGTTTCAGAACCGTGGACAGCTATATTTTTCAGCATAGGGCTGAGTGCCTCAATCATTTATGACTTTCGTCCAAAATAAGTTATACTACAATGCAGGGTTAAAGACACATTATTTCTGGTTGTCTAGCATATGCACTCTCTCTCCTCTTGCTACAGCTGATTTCGTTTGAGTTATTATGTGGATTATAATAAATTGACATATTTGTAAGGGTTGATGCATTTTTCATTAGGGAAAATCAGGTCTATGATATTGAGTTAGAAATGTTCAACTTTAGAGAACTTAAGCCACAAAAACAGCAAATTTGCCCTTTTTGGCCAATAGGCTACACTTACAACAGGACTCAACTCTGACTGTCCGCAGCATCAATCGGTTTCTAAACTTTGGCACAAACAGGTTTTTCACACCTAGCCGAGCTATTAGATCATCCTTTTGTAAATTAATGGAGGTGTGAATGTTTCTGTCCAAGAGTCTCTATCCTCTCACACTAGAATCATGCATCGGGCAACGAAATTAAACCTTGACATGTGGACTGATGAGTCATGAAAACAATTAGGCTAAATAAATGGATGTTATTTCGTTGGGTAACTGATCGGCTCTTGGAACTCATAGGAGGTGGCTTCTTCTTTCTTCAATATAACCATTAATTCAGAAGGTTAAACCCATAGATCTTAGGCCCGCAGTAAATTAAATTAGATGACCAGGTTCATTTTTCATTAGGTTATAATAATTCATACCTTCTGGGAATGTTATAAGGTCCAAAAGTTATGGGCGGAGTTAGAATGTTGCTGTCAGAAGGATTACAATGGAAATAAATTAACTTTTAATCCGTCTGTCTGCATATTTCAAGACATGGAATGTTAGGGTGCAGTTAGATACCCAGTGGGTTGGATGATACTTTTCTCCTAATTCTTGAAATCAACCAATCCTCCATTGTGTTAACAATGGAAAGGTCAAATGCTTTATCATCTAAATGTTTAAAGTGCGTGAGCGACAGAGAGAAACAAAATGGTGCAGTTTGAAGCCTTGTGGTGGAGAGTGATGCAGGAGCTGGAGATG
>NW_028163293.1:0-2000 GCF_964263955.1 Coregonus lavaretus | reverse complement strand
ATTATCATGGCTATCTCTCAGCCCCATCTTATAGATATAACAGGGTGATTATCATGGCTATCTCTCCTCTCTCTCTCTCTTTGTATTCTCTCTCCTCCTTCTCCCTCCTCCTTCTCCATCCCCTCTCTCTATCCATCTCTCTCTCTTTATTGTCATTAAGATAGTGGAGGAGGATCTTTTTTTAAATATAGTTATATATAAATATATTCATATAGCCGCAGTTTAAGATGGAGATGAAAATAAAGGTGATTTTCTGTCTCAAACGGTCGTTAAATCAATCTTCATTATTTTCAATTGTCTTCGACATGGATTTGAAACATAAACACTTCTGTCGTTCTGTTTGTCGTTATTCTCAAGTGCTAATAAAGTGGAAACTAAAACCAGACATGACATGTTGTCTTTCTCCATCCGATTGGTGTTATTACTCTGTTTCTTCTATATGATGACAATTCATCTGACAGGAACAGTATAGACCATCTGTCTGTGTGACGTTGATGGGTTGAAGTGGTTCAGCCAAATCACTGTTATCTTCCTGTTATCAACCAATTCCTCCTATGCGTCTGTGTGTGTGTCTATTTCTGTCACTGTTATCTACAGTTGAAGTCGGAAGTTTCCATACACTTTAGCCAAATACATTTAAACTCAGCGTTTCACAATTCCTGACATTTAATCCTAGTAAAAATTCCCTGTCTTACGTCAGTTAGGATCACCACTTTATTTTAAGAATGTGAAATGTCAGAATAATAGTAGAGAGAATGATTTATTTAAGCTTTTATTTATTTCATCACAATCCCAGTGGGTCAGAAGTTTACATACACTCAATTAGTATTTGGTAGTATTGCCTTTAAATTGTTTAACTTGGGTCAAACATTTCGGGTAGCCTTCCACAAGCTTCCCACAATAAGTTGAGTGAATTTTGGCCCATTCCTCCTGACAGAGCTGGTGTAACTGAGTCAGGTTTGTAGGCCTCCTTGCTCACACACGCTTTTTCAGTTCTGCCCACAAATGTTCTATAGGATTGAGGTCAGGGCTTTGTGATGGCCACTCCAATACCTTGAATTTGTTGTCCTTAAGCCATTTTGCCACAACTTTGGAAATTGATTCCAGGTGACTACCTCATGAAGATGGTTGAGAGAATGCCAAGAGTGTGCAAAGCTGTCATCAAGGCAAAGGGTGGCTACTTTGAAGAATCTCAAATATAAAATACATTTTGATTTGTTTAACACTGTTTTTGTTACTACATGATCCCATATGTGTTATTTCATAGTTTTGATGTCTTCACTATTATTCTACAATGTAGAAAATAGTAAAAATAAAGAAAAACACTGGAATGAGTAGGTGTGTCCAAACTTTTGACTGGTACTGTATATAGAAATCGAAAAAATATATCTCAAATGAATATGCAACCAAAAACGTATTTTATTTACTGAACTAAAAGTGGATATGTTCCTTCTTCCGCTCTTGAATATTAAACTGTGGTCACTCAGAGTCCTCATCCATTTGTTCTGTGTCCCGGTCAATTTCGGTAATAATCTCATCCAAATGTGTATACTTGAACTTCAATTCAGCTCTTAGTAGCAGTAGTAGTAGTTTAACTTGTAGGATAGAACGAACCGCTGCGTGACGTAAACTACCATTCGTCCGTTTTCTTTCCCCTTGAGAATGAATACGGTTGCGCACAGGTCTAGCTTGATGGTTGTTTGTCGTACAAATGGCGTTCACATACTACTGTAAAGCCCAGCTCGTTGGCTATCTAGCTAGCTAGCTGTTTCAAAACAATAGGTGGTCATTGGACCAAAACACTGTCAATCAAGTGAACACCGCTTGTCTCATTGGTGCGTAATGATGGCTGACCTTCATGGGCTAATTGACGTGCTGTGTAGCCAATACGTATAACGATGAAACAAAGTTTGGTTGCCTTCTAGAGTGTCTGAGGATTGCACAGAAACCGATTTTGACCGGGTTAAACAACGTGATGCAGATTAGATTTCATAAATTGT